>NC_081362.1:44563409-44865493 GCF_030684315.1 Stegostoma tigrinum | reverse complement strand
TACACCTCCTCCCACCCACCCTCCTGCAAAAATTCCATCCCCTATTCCCAATTCCTCCGCCTCCGCCGCATCTGCTCCCAGGATAAGACATTCCACTCCCGCACATCCCAGATGTCCAAGTTCTTCAAGGACCCGCAACTTTCCCCCCACAGTGATCGAGAACGCCCTTGACCACGTCTCCCATATTTCCCGCAACACATCCCTCACATCCCGCCCCTGCCACAACCACCCAAAAGAGGATCCCCCTTGTTCTCACACACCACCCTATCAACCTCCGGATACAACGCATCATCCTCCGACACTTGCGCCATTTACAATCCGACCCCACCCCCACATTTTTCCATCCCCACCCCTGTCTGCTTTCCGGAGAGACCACTCTCTCCGTGACTCCCTTGTTCGCTCCACACTGCCCTCCAACCCCACCACACCAGGCACCTTCCCCTGCAACCGCAGGAAATGCTACATTGCCCCCACACCTCCTCCCTCACCCCTATCCCAGGCCCCAAGATGACATTCCACATTAAGCAGAGGTTCACCTGCACATCTGTCAATGTGGTATACTGCATCCACTGTACCCGGTGTGGCTTCCTCTACATTGGGGAAACCAAGCGGAGGCTTGGAGACCACTTTGCAGAACACCTCCGCTCAGTTCGCAACAAAAATCTGCACCTCCCAGTCGCAAACCATTTCCACTCCCCCTCCCATTCTTTAGATGACATGTCCATCATGGGCCTCCTGCAGTGCCACAATGATGCCACCCGAAGGTTGCAGGAACAGCAACTCATATTCCGCCTGGGAACCCTGCAGCCATATGGTATCAATGTGGACTTCACCAGTTTCAAAATGTCCCCTTCCCCAACTGCATCCCTAAACCAGCCCAGTTCGTCCCCTCCCCCCACTGCACCACACAACCAGCCCAGCTCTTCCCCCCCAACCACTGCATCCCAAAACCAGTCCAACCTGTCTCTGCCTCCCTAACCGGTTCTTCCTCTCACCCATCCCTTCCTCCCGCCCCAAGCCGCACCCCCATCTACCTACTAAGCTCATCCCACCTCCTTGACCTGTCCGTCTTCCCTGGACTGACCTATCCCCTCCCTACCTCCCCACCTATACTCTCTCCACCTATCTTCTTTACTCTCCATCTTCGGTCCGCCTCCCCCTCTCTCCCTATTTATTCCAGAGCCCTCAACCCATCTCCCTCTCTGATGAAGGGTCTAGGCCTGAAACGTCACCTTTTGTGCTCCTGAGATGCTGCTTGGCCTGCTGTGTTCATCCAGCCTCACATTTTATTATCTTGGAATTCTCCAGCATCTGCAGTTCCCATTAGCCCTGAAGATAACACAGACGTGGAAGTAATGTTGGAATTAGAGGACTTCACAATTCACATGAAAGTAAGCTGCATCTTGTTTTTGCAGTAAAGGATGAGCATGTGGCTTATTTTGTACCAGTGTTGTATACAAGCATTGTGGCACCAAAATGTATAAATATGTTACTTTGAGCTGTAACAAGCAGAATGTCTTGGAGCTTGATCCTGAATATTCTCCCATGCTGCATTAGTACAAGCTTGAATAAAGTCCACCATGTTGGGATCTCCACATATTGAAGATTCAATTTGTGCGATTTCCTCCAACAAAACGTGTATAAATGTTTTAAAAAGATTTTGAATGAAGCAAACATCAAATATAATTTCAAATTGTCAGCAAAATTTAAAAGTGAACACTAAAGCTAATAGAACTGGCATAATATTAGACAAATAAGGGAATCATTGCTGAAGGAACAACATTTGAGTGAAGCAGAATGAACCAAGAATGTGTTACAAAGGCTTAACCATGATTCCAGACAGCCATTAGTGTATTGAAACAACTGAGCCTCAAGGAAAATATTGCTTGATTGTCAACTCTGGCTTTCTGATCGCTTCTTTCAATGATGCAATATTTATTTACATATGATAAAGAGGTTTCAAATGCTTGCAGTTCTGCGACTGATTTTTAAAGTGTCCATATGATTGATATTTTTGTTGGCTTCTAGTTAAAGAAGATTTTGTCAAAGAAAGTGGGAATTAATCAATGATTGACTCTCCAATGAACGTTTCAATAAATACACTACAGAGTTCAATGCTTCTCTACAGTCTGTAGTGGGTGAATATCTATGGACATGCCAGATTCTAACATGCACTCTTCAACAACAAACCAAGTTGCCTGACTGCAGCATCCAATCATTCTTTACAATTATTTCATGCTTCTCTTCCACAATGAGCAGAATGTCCCATCCACTGGTTTGTATTGTCCTAACAAAATTCACCTCAAACATCAACAGTACAATAGAGCATTGACTTCTTTGTATAAACCATGAGGTTCGAGCCCATTTTAACATCAATTGTACACTTTTCTTGAATGTCTTTTCCTAGTCACACATTTCAACACCACGAAGACATTAGATAGCATGTCTTAAATTACTGGCTCCTATTGAGTTGTGCTCAATGAGTTAAAAACAGAGATTATCTGATAAAGCATATAAAAAAATTAAGGAATTAGCTTCTCTGTATTTGAAGGAAGGCAAACTGGACCATGATTCTCTGCTTAGATTCTCCACACATTTCTCAGACATCCTTTTATGAGGTAATAGGAACTTTGACTTTGCAGTTCCATTAAATTCAATAGGGCACATTAAGTACACTTGCTATTTCAAATAATTCAACAAGCTTTTAGTATCTTGTTAATGTACAATTTAATGCTATAAACCATTCATCTGAGGAGCTGAGTGCCTGCCCACTTCAGGGACACTACAACAAACCAGAAGGAATCCATTTGGTACATATCTCCTCCATTGAAACTCCTGTTCTCCCATCCCCTTTATCAGTTGTTAATGACACAATACAAACTGACTGAAGCTGTCCAAAGTGTCCATCTTCCAGTTCCTGCAATAAATTTTAACAATGTGAACCTCTAAAAGAACCTTCAAGCAACTTTGGGCAGTGGTTTGTTAAACACAGTTAATCATTTGTTTCTGCTTATATAAAATATGATATAATGCAGAGGGACCAGACAGTTACATGTCATAAATGAGCACATTGAACAGAATTTGGTATGGGTCTAGATTATTTAGAGTTCGTTTGTCAATACCAAAAAGAATTTCATTTTCATGAAGAAACAATTTTCTCATAACCACAATTGGTCAACATTATGTGATCCTGTGATTGGCTTTAAATTAAAAATGCCTTTGACTTTTTGTAACTTGAGCAGTTTGTGTTTGAATCATTCCAGCCTGATAACTTGATGATCAAAAGGCATGTCCTCTGTAAGTGTAACATGACCAGGGCTAGAAGTTAGGTCCCATGACTTTGGGTTTGAGATTTTCCCTGCAGCCTGCCTTTTCAGATTTGAGATTGAGGTGGGTTCTGTGGCTGAGGAGTTCTCACACTGCTCCCTTCTAATGCTGAGTCTGGGTACTGCTGGGGGGCAAACAACATTGTATCCATATGATGTACATTAATCAACCTGTTCTTCCTGAAAGCCAGTGGTCCCTCTGAAACAAAAGCTGCATGAATAATTTGATATTTAGACTTGACATTTAGACTTCCATGTCAAGAAATACATGAGACATACAAAACACATGCTTACACCTGTCTCTATAGCTTGCTTTATTCTTGGAACAGGACTCTAGCCTGAAGGCACAGGCTATAGCTAGATGGATGCCATTCAACATCAAACATGACTGCTCAGGAGATGCTTCATCTCTTCCCACCTGCCACAGCTATGTTGGAAGGATTACAGTTTGAGTGTCATCCCGTTTAGCCACATTATGTACACACCTTCAACTTCTATCGAGCCATGGAGTAGGACTCAAAACCAGAGCTTCTGATTCAGAGATAGAAATTTTGTGGCCCACTCAACCACATAAGAGTGGAAGAGCAGGTAGATAAAGATGTAAATCCCTGGTCTCAGTATCCAAGGCCCTGACAGCAAAGCTCTGCAGAGTTTAATGATCTCATGCGCATGGTGAATTTTCACATGACTTCTCTTGCCCGCCATAACACCAGCCAGTCATGCTGCTCAGTGCACCATATTCCCATTGCTCACCCATCATCACTATCTCATAGTCAAGTCTCATCATCCTAGGTCTCCACATCACCCTTACCCACTTACTATTGCTCTCAGTCCTACACCCATTCCTCTCTATCTCCATGTGCTTTCAGCTATTCAGCTATGTCAGACACCATTCCCACATCCCACTGGTACACAATCACAGCTTTCTTGCGTCTCTCTCTCGGCACTGGGAAGTACACAATGAGAAGAAAAGAAAGCAGAGCCAGCAGAGGACAAGATGCCTGCATGCCCTGATTCTGACAAACAGCAAGTCTTTCAATATCATGGACCCGTTAGTGACCAGGCCTATGCCATCCAGCATCACTGAGAAAACATTCCTGCTTTATGTTCCTTCATGACTCACACATCTTCTCATCTGACTGTCTGGCCATGCAGAAAGAATCTCAAGATGCCTTACAACACAACAAAGTGGTACGAGACTACTGGCACAAATGTCAATAAATTTTACACACTCAATGTTAAAAAGTGCACCTCAGGATATGGCTTAAAGTTAATGCCAATTGGATTATAGGTGTGTTAGGGTAGATTTTTTTGTGCTGACTTTTATTCAAAGATAGGGACTGCATGACCATTGATATTAATAGTAATTAGAGTATAAAAAACACTCAATAGCCATTTTCGTTTTGTAGCAGGGTTTCTGACATAGGTAACACCCATTGAGGGCAAATCATGTTAATATGAATGTACCCATTATATACAGCATGGGTGATATTCAAGATTAGCAAAATTAATTGAACAAGCTTGATCCTAAATAGATTAATAAAGGATTTAAGAGTGGTATAAAGACTAAATATAGTCTTTACAAATCTTGCAAGATAGAATGAGATGGTTGCTTAATGGTATGAAATTTTAAAAAATGTTGAGCCATAAGGGTGATAAGAATGGCAGTAAAAGAATGAAAAGGAAATATAATTGTAAGGTCAAAAGATTTTAGTGAAACATTTGATCAGTGCCACAATAAAAGGAGTGAAAAGAAGGTTTTAAAAGGGAATGAGTCAGGTGATGGATATTAGTAGATCGTTATGGGACGCATAGTGTATTGAGGTTCCCTGGAGCCAAAGCTACTTACTGCATGTTTAGAATGCAATTATACCAGAACTCACATTGCAGCTTGTGAAAATAATCTTATCTGAAAAGTAAGCATGCATTTCTTCTGTTGCAATGAACTCCATAATCTTCCAACATAATGGAGCAATGGCTTGTTGCCTGGGAAGAGCTCAATATCATCCTCATGTTTAATTGGAGTCAAATGTGACAGGAAAATGTTATAATGCACTGATACAGTGCTAATACAGAAAGCATTCAAACAATTTGCATGGATTAGCCTTGGTTCAGCAGCAGTTTCACTTCTGTGTTAGAAAACAGTAGATTCAAGAGTCATTTTATCATTTGTGGATATAACTTAAACTGTTATTTCAGTGCATTACCCAAGTGAGCAATATATTGTTGTGGATGCCAACATCTGGATAAGGCATTAAACTGAAACACCATCGGATTATGCATTGTGAAATTTCTTTTTAATTCCTGAGATGGTACCATTAGCATACTTCCAGAAGACATACCAATGTCTGCTCTTACAGCATGGTAGTGATGTGTTACAGATCACTCAGAAAATTTCAGCTGCTGTTGGCAATGTGTGCCATTTACACACATGCTGTGGCATGAAACTCCAGATAGCGGTGACAGAGGTTCTTACTTTCTTTCGATCTCTCCCATTTTTACCACCTGGCATTACCACGTATTGTAAAAGGTTTGCAGGCTAATAGTCTGTTTGGCAGCATCATGAATCCAGGGAGCCTGTTTCAGAGGCAGTGAGACTGTTCACTATGCCAAAAGACCTCCATAAAAGTGTTGCAGACATTTGCTAGGAGACAAGTGATAAGGCATCAAGTAATTAGTTAGCCCAGCCGTGAAGAATTCTAGTATTCATTCATACTAGATTCATGAGTATTGATAATGTCCTTATCTGTAATTATATTGAAAATTGCATTGTGCATTTTGCCCATTTAACACTATCATACACGCTTGTACTACGAGAGAGTATGCATTGAAAGAGAAGAATCCTAAAAAAGATCCATGTTTAGCAGCTCATGCAGTTCTAATCCTAAATGTCGTTGGCTGAATACATAGGTGTTAATGACGCAAGAGCTCCACAATGATGGCAAGATAGAGTAAGATAAGAAATGTTGCTTTCAGATATGAGATTTTTAGACTTTGAAATTTAGCAGCAGAAATGTTTTCATAGTACACACATACCACATACACACACAAAATGGAAAGCAAGCTGTGTATAGAGCCCAAAATGCTCCCGACACACAGCGCATATTAGTAGTTAATATTATTTGATGTCAGGAAGCAGACAGAGGAGGACGTTTAGCATCTGCAAAGACAGTTGAGGATGAGCCTCCCCCTTGGGTTTCATCCATAGACGTGTCAAGAAACCCAAGAGTGGGAACCAGAACGGAACCTGTGTCGATATGCAGTGACAATACCAAGCCACACAACAAGAAAGGCATGTGATATCAATAATTAATGACATCAGGGAGAAAATGCATGATGCTAGACATATCATGATGCTAAACTTGACCTCGGTGTAATCTATTATCAAATTGATCTTGCAGAAAAATTCAAGGAACAAACAATATTCTTTGCCTATGATAGACTATTTCAATTCAAGAGGAACAACTGTGGAATCTATTCAGTAACAGAGGATGTTCAACACATGATTCATTTTGCACTTCCAGAACTTGGAAGCGAGCTAAACATCAGTGATGATGTTCTCAGCTTTGGTCATGCTGAACTTGAGATGTGCCTCAATGCATCTTCAGGAATGTAACCTCAGCTTGAAAAAAGCCAAGTGCTTCTGCCAGAAACATCATAATCAAATTCTTCAGTAACATTTTTAACAGTGAATCGCAGAAAACTGAAGTTACTACAAACATTGCTGAGCTAACAAAGATGTCGGAAGACTGGCATCTGAGAAGACTCATGACATACAATAATAGCTTCATTCCTGTCCTCCTTACATTATCTGACTCCTGATGCAATAAAGTCATTGAGTTGTATGCGCAGAAGCAGAATCTTCAGTCCAACTCGTCCACGCTGACCAGACGTCCCAATCTGACCTAGTCCCATTTGCCAGCATTTGGCCCACATCCCTCGAAATCCTTCCTATTCATGTACCTATTCAGATGCCTTTTAAATGTTGAAATTGTACCAGCCTCCACCACTTCCTCTGGCAGCTCATTCCATACATGCACCACCCTCTGCATGAAAAAGTTATTTCTCAGGTCCTATATTCATCTTTGTCCCTCTCACTTTAAACCTATGCCCTTTAGTTTTGGACTCCCCCAACCTGGGAAAAAGACATTGGCTATTCACCCTATTCATGCCCCTCATGAATTTATAAACCTCTATAAGGTTACTTCTCATTCTCTGACATTCCAGGGAAAAAAAACCTTCGGTCTCTTCAGTTTCTCCATACAGCTCAAGCCATCCAGTCCTGGCAACATCCTTGTAAATTTTTTTCTGTACCCTCTCAAGTTTAATAACATCCTTCCTATAGAAAGGTGACAGAATTGTGTGCAGTATGCTAAAAGTGGCCTCACCAATATCCTGTACAACTGCAACATGACCTCCCAACTCATATGCTCAATGCACTGACTAATGAAGGCAAGTGCACCAAATGCCTTCTTCCCCAGCCTGTCTATCTGCAACTTAATTTTCAAGGAACTGTGAACTTGCACTCCTAGATCTCTTTGTTCAGCAACACTCCCCAGGGCTTTACCATTAAGTGAATAGGTTCTACTCTGATTTGCCTTTCCAAAATGCAACACCTCACATTTATCTAAATTAAACTCCATCTGCCACTTCTTGGCTTATTGGCCCATCTGTTCAAGGTTTCGTTGTACTCTGAGATAATCTTTTTCACTGTCCTATTTTGGTGTCATCTGCAAGTTTACTAATCAGATCTTTCATATTCAAATAACTTATATAAATGACAAAATGTAGTGGACTCTGCACAGATCCTTGTGGCACACCACTAGTCACAGGCCTTCAGCCTGAAAAGCAAATCTCCAACACCACCCTCTGTCTACTACTTACGTTCAATACAATCATGTATCTAGTTGGCTAGGTACCCCCCAGATCCCATGTAATCTAACCTTATGAATGAGTCTACCATGCGGAACCTTGTCAAACACTTTGCTGAAGTTCATATAAATAACATCTACTGTTCTGCCTTCATCAATCTTCTTTGTCATCTCTTCAAAACCTCATTCAAATTAGTGATATATTATTTCCCATACATAAAGCTATGTTGATTATCCCTAATCAGTCCTTGCCATTCCAAATGCATATAAACCCTGTCCCTCTGAATCCCCTCCAATAACTTACACATCACTAGTGTAAGGTTGACCGGTATGTAGTTCCTTGGGTTTTCCTTACAGCGCTTCTGCAATAATGGCACAGCATTAGCTAACTTCCCATCTTCCATACCTCAACCATGGTGGTTGATGATGCAAATATCTCAACAAGGGGCCCAGCAATCCCGTCCCTAGCTTCCCACAAAAGTGTGGGAAACACCTGATCAGGTCCTGGGGAGTTATCTATCTTTATGTATTTTAAGACCTCCAGCACTTCCTTTTCTGTAATATGAACTCTTTTCAAGGTATTGTTGTTTATTTCCCCAAGTTCCCTAGCTCTAAAAATGAAAATATGAGAACTCAGAGTCAGTATGTTCCTATTAATGAGAAGGGCAAGGCTGGTAATTGTATGCTGGATGACAAGAGAAATTGAGGCTCTAGTCAGAAAAAAGGAAGTATGTGTTAGGTATAGACAACTGGGATTGAATGAATCCCTAGAGGAGCATAAGGACAGGAGGAGTATACTTAAAATGCAAATCAGGAAGGCAAAAAGGGAACATGAGATAGCTTTGGCAAATATAGCCAAGGAAGATCCAAAGATATGCTATAAGTACATTCAGTGCAATAGAGTAACTAGAGAGAGAACAGGGCCCCTTAAAGATCAACATAGCCATCAATGTGTGGAACCATGGGAGATGGTTGAGATACTATATGAATTTTTTATATCTGTATTTACTGTGGAGAAGGTCATGGAATCCAAAGAAAGAGACCATCAGGTGGAATGGATTATACCAAACAAACAAGCTGTAAATCTGTTGTAAGCAAGTTGTACAAATGCCTATTGAGACTCTGTAACACCACCCAGCCAGTCATTGTTGCAAGTCTGGTTGGCTTAGGTGCAGTTTTTGCGCAAAAAGACAAGGCAAGGAACCCATCAATTGCTGCAATGGCACGAAGATTGCTCGTGTTTCTGCAGAAATGTTATTAGCAAATAATGAGAGAGGTTCCCTCAATCCCTTGGGGTATCTCACTCTTTATCTCTAGCGCTATGGAAGCAAGCTTGAAGTTATGACTGGTCATGGACCAGTAGTAGGTTCGATCAAAAATCCGCCCAGCAAACCATCTGTCTTTGTGGTGCCCTCAGATCTTTTAAGCACAAGATCACTTTTTGCCCTGAAGTGCAACCCAGGATCTGCCCTGACAAAATTATAGAATAAACAGTATATTTTTAGAGCTATGATAACAAAGTGTGGAGCTGGATGAACACAGCAGGCCAAGCAGCATCTCAGGAGCACAAAAGCTGACGTTTCGGGCCTAGATCTTTCATCAGAGAGGGGGATGGGGAGAGGGAACTGGAATAAATAGGGAGAGAGGGGGATGTGGACTGAAGATGGAGAGAAAAGAAGATAGGTAGAGAGGAGAGTATAGGTGAGGAGGTAGGGAGGGGATAGGTCAGTTCAGGGAAGACGGACAGGTCAAGGAGGCAGGATGAGGTTAGTAGGTAGGAGATGGAGGTGCGGCTTGGGGTGGGAGGAAGGGATGGGTGACAGGAAGAACAGGTTAGGGAAGCGGAGACAGGCTGGCCTGGTTTTGGGATGCAGTGGGGGGAGGGGTCGAGCTGGGCTGGTTTTGTGATGCAGTGGGGGGAGGGGAAGAACTGGGCTGATTTTGGGATGCAGTGGGGGAAGGGGAAATTTTGAAGCTTGTGAAGTCCACATTGACACCATTGGGCTGCAGGGTTCCCAAGCTGAATATGAGTTGCTGTTCCTGCAACCTTCGGGTGGCATCCTTGTGGCACTGCAGGAGGCCCATGATGGACATGTCGTCCGAAGAATGGGAGGGGGAGTTAAAATGGTTTGCGACTGGGAGGTGCAGTTGTTTATTGCGAACCGAGCGGAGGTGTTCTGCAAAGCGGTCCCCAAGCCTCCGCTTGGTTTCCCCAATGTAGAGGAAGCCACACCGGGTACAGTGGATGCAGTATACCACATTGGCAGATGTGCAGGTGAACATCTGCTAGATGTGGAAGCTCATCTTGGGGCCTGGGATAGGGGTGAGGGAGGTGGGTGGGGGCAAGTGTAGCACTTCCTGCGGTTGCAGGGGAAGGTGCCGGGTGTGGTGGGGTTGGAGGGGACTGTGGAGCGGACAGGGAGTCGTGGAGAGAGTGGTCTCTCCGGAAGGCAGACAAGGGTGGGGTGCAAAAATGGCTTGGGTGGTGGGGTCGGATTGTAGATGGCCGAAGTGTCGGAGAATGATGCGTTGTATCCGGAGGTTGGTGGGGTGGTATGTGAGAACGAGGGGCATCCTCTGGGGGCAGTTGTGGCGGGTCGGGGTGTGAGGGATGTGTTGCGGGAAATGCGGGAGACGCGGTCAAGGGCGTTCTCGACCACTGCGGGGGGAAAGATGCAGTCCTGGAAGAACGTGGACATCTGGGATGTGCGGGAGTGGAATGCCTCATCCTGGGAGCAGATGCAGCGGAGGCGGAGGAATTGGGAATAGGGGATGGAATTTTTGCAGGAGGGTGGGTGGGAGGAGGTGTATTCTAGGTAGCTGTGGGTGTCAGTGGGCTTGAAATGGACATCAGTTATTAGCTGGTTACCTGAGACAGATGAGATGAAATATTTTCAGAGCTATGTAAGTTTCAAACCAAGCATATATTATTATTAATTTAGTCTCCTACTCATCAAGTCTCAGTATGACACTTGTAACATTAGTTGCCAGTACCTTGCAGCCTGGGTTAAGTCCCCTCAGAATCTTGTGTGTTTCAATAAGATCATCCTCCATACTTCTCAAATCTAATACACAAAACATGAACAAAAACAAAGTTGCTGGAAAAACTCAGCAGGCCTGGCAGCATCTGTGAAGAGAAAAACAGAGTTAACATTTCGGGTCCGGTGACCACTACATAAAAGCCTAACCTGGTCAGCAGTTGTTGAAATGACAGCATCTTCTTCCCACGTGAATCTCTTTTGAACAGCCTCTAATTCCACAAAATTCTTGTTTTTAAATCCAGGAACCAAAACTTCTTACAGCGCTGTGGCCTCAGCCTCACTAATGCCTTGCACAGTTGCAACAAGACTTACTTGTTTTTAAGTTCTAACTCCTACAAGAAAAGCTTTAAAAAAACACATGCACTCAAAACAATCATCTGGGCTGTGTTGGTCATGCCAATGGATTCAAACTGCAAATTACATTCATAGTCCTGAAGTTCTACAATAGTTGCTGAAAGGTGATATCTAACAAAATTTCCTCTCCCCTTTCTACTGTGCAGGCAGCACGTGAAATTCTCTGGGTTACTTTTATTATTTCTTCTTTGTTTTTAAAGTATTTTAATAAAGAGTCAGCAATCACAATCAATGCTTCTTTAAGTATTTCACTATCTGTGAATGATTTCTTGTTCTTTGCCAGAAGTTGGCAAATGTGAAATGATGCCTCAATGTGGGCCTTACCTTTAGTCACTGGTCTAGAAAAGAATGCCTATTGAATTTTCAAAACAGCCTTTAGCTCATCAGTATTCTTTGGAGTAGGGGAATGGGTCTGGGTGAGAGGCTGTTTGGAGGGTTCGTGTGGATTCAATGAGCAGAATGGCCTGGCTCCACACTGTAGGGATTCTATGATTTTAAAATAGAAGGATCAAATAAGAGAAAATATCAAGTGATCAATCACTAGGTGATGAAGTGCTTGTGAAATGTAATGGTCATATTGGAAAGTAAAAAATCTCAATGACATGTAGTCATTTCTTGTGACTGACACGCAAAGATCAATGATCACTCAAGTGTGGTTTACAAATCATCACACAAAATGGGGTCATTCTTCAAAGCACAGAAAATGCCGTGCATAAGCAGTGAATCTAAGTCCAACATCAATATCTCAGTTGAAGAGTGTGGGTTAAATGAGACCACACCTGGTTTTAGATGGCTTCCTATTTATAACATTCATAACACAAAAGTGATTATGTTGCAAAATGAATGATTTTTAGGTTTAAATAATATGTTCCTCTCATTGTAAATGCTGGAACGCATGGTTAAAATAATATTGCCAGGTTAGAATTGGAAGAAAGTTGTGCTTTTGAGATCTATTCAAATTTATTATTCACGCTTTGGAAATGAACCATAGAAACATGCTATTTCACCAATTTATTAAAAAGGAGGAAAGTGTGGTGCATTGAAAATGGCTCTGTGCATTTTGTGCACTTGAAGTTGGCATACTAACATAGAGAGTCCAGTGGGAAGAGAATAACAATAACTGATCCATGTCTAACAGCTCATGAAGTGCTAACTCTAAAAGACTTTCATTAAATGTATGATGATTTCTGTCACAGGTACTTCGCTCTAGGACCTTAAAAAATGACTAATGAGGTAGTAGGTTCATTGGTGTTAATTTTCTAAAATTTGTTTGATTCTGAGAAGTTTCCTCAAAGCTGTCAATAGTTAATATAGTCCCTCTATTCAAGAAGGGAAGAATGGAGGCAGGAAACAGGAAACTATTGGTGACTGTCTTGGGCAAAATGTTAGTGAAGTGATGACTGGGCACATGCAAAACCTCAAGGTAATGGGAAAGAGTCAGTCTGTGAAAGGAAAATCATGTTTAACCAATTCATTGAAATGTTTTGAAGGAGTAAGTGGCATTGTGGATAAAGGACAGTCCATTTATGTGCTGTACTTGGATTTTCACAAGTTTTAGAAAAGGTTCCACATAAATATTTGTTGTGTAAAGTAGGAACTCACGGTTTTGGGAGAAGCAGACTGACTGGGCTAGCCAGCAGAAAATCGACAGCAGTACGCAAATGGAATTTTTTTTCAGATTAGCAATGTGGAATTCACAACACAAAAATATTAACCATTTTCTTACTGAATTGAAAAATAGCCTTAAACAGTGAATGGGCCTATTTGTGTACCTAAATTCATATGTCCATTTGTAGCCCTTCTAATCCATGCCGTTGGCATGCAGCAAGTCGGAAAGATTCCTGGTCAGCTCTCTGGCTGAAAGCAAGTTGAAATCATCATCATTATCCATGGATCCAGAATGCAACATGCAACACACCACTATTTCAATCACCAGATTAATGGGGAAAATAAGTTCACTGCTAGTTGAAGATTGCAGGAGGGGTTGAGTTAGTACCAGAAGAGGCTCAGCAAGGTAAAATGTTAAAACTTTTAAATCTTTGCTCACGAGACTAGCTTGTTCCTTTGGGGAGCACAAGAGTGGGTTGGTCTCCTTTGACCTGAGGTCCTCTGTTTTTCAGTTGAAACAAGCTCGTGGAAATTAGTTTCTAAAGTGCCCTTTGGAAGCTTGACATCAGCTCAGTACTCTCAGGCCCATGCCCTTTCCTTCTGCTGACAGACAACAGCAATATATCTGTGTCATAACTCATTGACTGACATACCCACGATTATTTATGTGTCAAATTAAACAATCATTCTTTCCATTTTAGCTAAACTCAGTAGCCTCACAGGAGTGTTGACAACCTCCAAGACAGCCTTCCCCTCCTTCTGCAAACATCCAGGGCCATTTTCCACGACCGTGGTGGTTCACAGCTACACTCAAGAGCTACCGAAAATTGCTGCACTGATCTCAAAGCAGCTTAATACCATGCTTCCAAATCAAATCTCTTAAATACCAAATATTTGTGATCCTGTTAAACTTCTGTAACCGTGACAGATGACGGCTCTCCAATCCTTGACCAATGATTCCTGTCACTGCTTGGAACTTTCACAGTAAGGCAATTTCAGTATTGGCGTGTGCAGTATTGGAATGATAATAGTAGGTTGAGTCTGTGCAATAGTATCCAGGGCATTTATGATTTCCATAGATTCGTGGTGTTGCATGAAAAATCCCAGATAATATATTGTGTCAAATAGAAATGAAACCCATATCTGACACCTAACCAATGTACAATGACTGATGATATAAAATTTGAGATGTTGTCAATTAATTAGTGTCTACATTAATAGTAACATTCATAATGTTATGTTCCACCTCCAGATTTTTAGATTGGAACCTTTCTCTTTTAAAATAGATGTGCATATTCTTGACAGAGAATGCTTTTGAGAATACATATTATAGCCAGTGCATTAGGGAATAATACAATGATGCAGAAGGTCCATGTATTCTTGGTTCTAATGGAATAAGTTTGTAAAATGAGGTACTGGTATTTTCTATTGAACAAAGCAATGAAAAGCCACCTTGCAAATGAATATCAAGAGTGCTGAGACATCTGCAGTCACTTCCATTGATATTTACATTAACCTGATGCGCCACATTTTCTTGATGCCTCACACAGGTCATAAATTATTTCATTATAAAACTTCAATATAATAAATTAATATAATATACATTTAAACCGGTGTTTCCTTTCAGTATGTGTTCATTAGTCTGGAAGAATCCTCTGTCGTCTGCATCAAGATTCAAGCTGGTTGTTGCATTTGCTCCTTCTTAGGAGGGCTAGGTAGATATTAATTCAGAATACAGGTTATAAAAGTTTTAAAAGTAAGAACGGACACTGATGAAAAAAATATGATAAGCATGGCGTGGCTTCTGTAGAAATGTCCTCCATACAAAGTCCAAACCAGATTTCCATGATGAAGGCACACATTTGGAAGTTGTAAGTTTTTCTCAATTAGCTTTGAGAATTTGAGAAAAAAAAACTGCTGATTTTTTTTCTTCAGGGGCTCAGTTTATAAAAAAGATGAAAGGACCTGATTAGTTCAAAGCCAGTCTTGTAACAAGTGGCCACTTAAGTTTCATGTCCTTAAATGTGGGAAAATAAAAAAAAACTGTTGTGTGTCACCTGCAGTGAGATATGGAAATAGACAAATATTAAAAGTTGTTGAATATCATCATCTAAATTGAAGTGTAGCACAAAATGTGCATTTTTAATTTGTTTTTGCTTACAGTATATAAGAGTCACTGGTTGGGCCAACATTTATTATGCACTCCCCATTAAACTTGAGAAGGTGAGAGTGAACTGCCTTCTTGAACTGTTGCAGTCCATGTAGTCTAGGTACATCCTTTGTGCTGTAGCAAGCAAATTCCAGGATTTTGATAGACCAGATTTTGATAACTGTGAAGAAATAGTGATAGAGTTTCAAGTCTAGATGTGGTTTTGAGGGAAATTTTGAGGTGGTGGGGATCACATGCATCTGCTACCCTTATTGATCTAGATGGTAGTGGTTGTGAATTTAGAAGGAGTTGTTGAATGTTACCCTGGTATATCTGGATTCAAATGTTTTTGTTGAATCATGGTTTTAATTTACTGCATCCTTCAGTCCACTGAACAATAGACAAGGGGCAGGAGACGCAAAGGCTGCCACATTGACATTAAATTCTTCAGAAAAGAAATAAAACAAACAGTTTAACTTGGCTGAGTCACATCAGTTTGGCATAGTCACACCAGCATTATTTTTTCTTTATATTGTTCCCCTCAACAATCTTAATCTAGTCTGCTTTCCTGAAGGTATTAATTTCTCACAGCTCAATAAAGTGTCAGTTGCCTCTGTTCCTAGCCTTAAGTGGCTGATATTCACACATTGGCCCTGATAGTAAGGTGTTACTGGGTTCTTCAAGCATGAAGGTGAATACTGCCCTCATCCAACATCTGCACTTGTACGCTTCCATCACAGGCCCCACTGAATAACAATCAAGGCTAACTCAGGAGAAACTCATCAGATAAACTTGCTCAGGCATGGGGGAAACCAAATATTTAATCTATTCAGTGCCTCTTCTCTGGACAGAACAAAATGTCTGTGAACAAATCTAGCGAAGAATGAATGATAATGTAACAAACGAACAGAGGTGAAATCTACCTGCACAGGTGAACCTAATACACAGAGTCCATAACACCAGTCTATAACAATAAAACCAAGGGCTGCAAAATTCCTGCTCCACACATTCCCTGACCACTTCCTAGAATCAGGAGTAGGCCACTCAGCCCTTCAACTCTACTCCCCTATTCAGTGATAGCTGGGTTGTCTTCTACGTTAATGCAATTTTCTTTCACTAACCCCACATCTTTTGATAGTTTTAATAAGTAAAAAATCTAATGTCTTCACTCTTGAACATGCTCAACAATGGAACCTTCATAACATTCTGGAGTAGAGAGTTTCAACAATTTATCAACTTCAGAGTGAAGAAATTCTTCCTCATCTGAGTCCAGACAGGCCAGCCCTTAATACCGAGACTATGTATCGTGGCTCAAGAACTCCTCCCCAAACCCCAAGGGAAATAACCTTCCTGCATCTACCCTTGCAGTCCATGTAAGAATATTGTATGGAATCGCCACTCATTCTTCTAAACTGCAGAGAATGTAGACCCACTTTTATTTAACTGTTCCTCACGAGACAGCCATCCATTCCAGGAATAAATTTGGCAAATCTTTCTTACACTCTTTCTATGGCATGCATACTTTTCTTTATAGGTAAGAGCATGAAAACTGTACACACTACTCCACATACGGTCTTAACATGATTCTATATAATTGTACCATGACAGCATTGCACCTATATTCAAAACCTCTTGTAACATAGACCTTGTCTAACTCAGTTCTACCGAAGAATTGATAGAAGGTAGACACAAACAGAGTCACAGCGAATTTATTTTGTTTATTTTATTCATTTTTGTGGCATCGCTGGCTGGCCAGCGTTTTTTTTTGCCTGTCCCTGGTTGCCCTTGAGAAGGTGGTGGTGAGCTGCTCTCTTGAACAACTGCAGACCCCCTGCTGTGGGGTGACTCACAATGCCATTTGGAGAGAATTCCAGGATTTTGACCCAGTTGCCGTGAAGGAACCGTAATATATTTTCAAGTCAGGATGATGTGTGACTTCAGGAGAACTTGAAGGTAGTGGTGTTCGCATGTATCTGCTGCCTTTATCCTTCTGGATGGAAGTAGTCATGGGTTTGGAAGGTGCTATCTGAGGATCTTTGGTGAATTTCAGCAATGCATCTTGCAGAATTAATGATCGCATTGCTGCTACTGAGCGTCAGTATTGGAGGGAATAGATGCTTGTGGATGCACTGCCAATCAAGTGGGCTGCTTTGTTCTGGATGGTGTCAAAGCTTCTTAAGTGTTGTTGGAGCTGCACTCATCCAGTCAAGTGGGGAGTATTCCATCACACTCCTGACTTGTGCCTTGTAGATGGTGGACAGGCTATAGGAAGTTAGGAGGTGAGTTGCTCGCTGCAGTATTCAAAGCCCCTGATGTGCTCTTGTAGCCACTGTGTTTATGTGGTGAGTCCAGTAGACTTTCTGGTTAATCATAGCCCTGAGGATGTTGATAGTGGGGAATTCAATGATGGTAACATTATTGAATGTCAAGGGACAGTAGTTAGATTGTCTCTTTTTGGCAATGGTCATAGTCTGGCATTTGTGTAGCATATTGTCAGCCCAAGCCTGGACATTCTCCAGATCTTGCTGCATTTGTACATGGACTGCTTCAGTATCTGAGAAGTTGTGAATGGTCCTGAACATCGCACAATCATCAGTGAATATCCCCACTTCTGACCTTATGATTGAGGGAAGGTCATTAATGAAGCAGCTGAATATGGTTGGGTCGAGAATACTACATGAGGAACTCATGCAGAGATGTCTTTGAGCTGAGATGACTGCCCTCCAACAACCATCACCATCTTCCTATGTGCCAGGTAAGACTCCAACCAGCGGAGAGTTTTCCCCCTGACACCCATTGATTCTAGTTTGGCTAGGGCGCCTTACTGTGCCACACTCAGTCGAATGCAGCCTTGATATCAAGGCCTGTCACTGTCCCCTCATCTAATCTCATCTTATTTTGATTTATGGCAAGAAAAGGGTAATGGCTGGAGCAGGCAGAGAAATCCCTGCTCCATGACATCCCCACGAAGGTATTTAGCTGTGAGACATAACACAAAATGAACCTGTTTTTATTCCAGGGTTTCATGAATATTTGGAGGTGGGCTTTGCTCCTGATTGTCTGCAGAGTCTGGCAATCCACTCATGTGGTCACGGTAATTTTGAATGTGTTTTCCAACTTTATTTAAAATGGATTGTATGCATTTATTAAACATGCTCCAAAAGGTAGGCTTCAAGGCGTGGCCAAATGGAAGAAAGGAGATTCCTGATGTGGAAATTGTGACAGTAAAGTTAGGACACAATTGAGTGTCTCCAGTTTGTTATGATCTGGACAGGTTATCCTGAATGATTGTACTTATGACTGAGGTTCAATGAACTAATTCCTATTCTTAATTGAACCCCTCTCTCAGTTAGTTACAATATAAAATATAGAGCATAGAACGTTACAGCGCAATAGGTTCATTTTTTTTAACAAATTCCGATCTCATGGATACCATTTCCCAATCTAATTGTTTGAATGCTTTAAAAGGAGCTAAAATTAACCTGACATTCTTCAGCTAAGAGAAGGATGAATTTATTAGCTACAAAATGTGTGAAACGACAATAAAACACAATGTTACAGATGTACAAAGCAGATTAGCAACATGAATTGAGTAATAAGGTAACAATTTAAAAGGCACAAGAATAAGTCCTTGGTTTCTATAAAGAGCAGATAGTGGAACATTATGGTCATTAATTTGGACGATAGCGGTAAAGCTGACATAGGCAGTAAAGCAGTCAATTTAAAGATACTTGACCACAGTTAGCTGACAGGCTTTTGTCCTCTTTCCCTCTCAATATTGACTCCACTGGTTTTCCTGGCATCAGACTGAGATAGAAACCATATTTCACCTGCAGTGCAGCGGTGTCTATTGGCTATTGTCAGGCTGTGAACATAAGACCATAAGACATAGGAGTGGAAGTAAGGCCATTTGGCCCATCGACTGCAAGATCAAGAATTTATCAATCTCTGTCTTGAAGTCATTTAACGTCCCGGCCTCCACTGCGCTCCGTGGCAATGAATTCCACAGGCCCACCACTCTCTGGCTGAACATCATGGCCCATCACTCGGTGACAAGTGGTGTCCCGCAGGGTTCAGTGTTGGGGCCGTAGCTGTTCACCTTATACATTAATGATCTGGATGAAGGGACTGGGGGCATTCTGGTGAAGTTTGCCGATGATACGAAGCTAGGTGGACAGGCAGGTAGTACTGAGGAGGTGCGGAAGCTGCAGAAAGATTTAGACAATTTTGGAGAGTGGTCCGGGAAATGGCCGATGAAATTCAACGTGAGCAAATGTGAGGTTTTGCACTTAGGAAAAAAGAATACAGGCATGGACTGTTTTCTAAATGGTGAGAAAATTTGTAAAGCAGAAGTACGAAAGGATCTGGGAGTGTTGATCCAGGATTCTCTAAAAGTTAACTTGCAGATAGAGTTCATGATTAAGAAAGCGAATGTAATATTGTTGTTTATCTCAAGAGGGTTGGAATATAAAAGCAGTGATGTGCTTCTGAGGCTTTATAAAGCTCTAGTTAGGCTCCATTTAGAATACTGTGTCCAATTTTGGGCCCCACACCTCCGGAAGCACATACCAGCCCTGGAGTGTGTCCAGCGGAGATTCACACGGATGATCCCTGGAATGGTAGGTTTAACATATGATGAATGGCTTAGGATCCTGGGATTGTACTCATTAGAGTTTAAAAGGTTGAGGGGAGATCTAATAGAAACTTACAAGATAATGTATGGCTTAGAAGGGGTGGATGCTGGGAAGTTGTTTCCGTTAGGTGAGGAGACTAGGACCTGTGGGCACAGCCTTAAAATTAGAGGGGGTAAATTTAAAACGGAAATGAGATGACATTTCTTTAGCCAGAGAGTGGTGGGCTTGTGGAATTCATTGCCACGGAGTGCAGTGGAGGCCGGGATGTTAGATGCCTTCAAGGCAGAGATCGACAAATTCTTGATCTTAGAAGGAATTAAGGGCTACGGGGAGAGTGTGGGGAAGTGGAGTTGAAATGCCCATCAGCCATGATTTAAATGGCAGGGTGGACTTGATGGGCTGAATGGCCTTACTTCCACTCCTATGTCTTTTGTCTTATGGTCTTATTAGTCCACACTGGCATATCAGATCACTAATAATCAAAGACCAGCAATTGCAGTCATTTTGTTTTAACTTTTTTGTAAATTCGTAGAAGCTTAAAACACAAAGATGTTTACAGTTAGGGTTATAATCCACAGATAGCTTTATGCCGACAGGGCATTAACCCCACTTCCTTTTAAGTCTCCCTTCTTTGAAAATGCAACATTTCATGGATTCACACAGGACTACCATAGGCAGTTGCTAAATGCAACTACGCAGCCATCTTTCGGCTCTGTGCCAAATTTCAACAGCACACGTTGTAATCAGCAGTTTAATACATTTGTGAATAATCTGAGTTTATAATCCATTGTTATGGCAAGAGGTTTAGGGAAGGAATCTCAGACCTTGGGACCTAGGATTAAAATTGAGGATGCATAAGAGCTGAGATTTTGATGAGCTCAGATCCCTCAAAAGGTTCTGGAGCTGGAGGAAATTTCAAAGTTATGGAGAGATTAGGCTCCGGGGCATTTTGAAAATGGGTGAAAATTTTGAAAGCAAGATGTTGTTTGACCAGGATATGCATTCACTTAACTTTCACTTTTTCTTTTTGTGGAATAAGACCAAGTCCAATGTCAGAAAGTGGATCAAGCTGGGCACTGGGGTATCTAGCATCATTGTCAGCACATGGACACATCCTGCCAACTCCTTCACAATATGGCCATATTAGCTGTAGCTGTACTTCAGATTTTAAATTACAGAATTTTTATTGGTATCTCCATCTTGAGGTGCCATTCCAGCGTCTAAATATATCAAGAGTGCCCACCTCTCCGCAATCTGCAGCCTCAAGCCCTGCAATTAGGAGCTGATTTGCTGACCTGAATTAGTTGGTGAATGCGAAGGAATCTATTTATTTGGAGACCTGGTGTATGACTGAGACAGTATTGCCCATTGGAGCCCTGGGCTGTTTTGATCCCACAAGCCAAAAAATTTCAGAGGTACTAAGCTTCTGATCCTGTGCACGAAATGTGACCACCTGTGCACAGCATGCCTCACCTATTTTATTCTGAGAGTTTTGGGTGCAGTTGGACATGCTACTGTTGCTCCTGCTCAAAGTCTTGCTTCAACCAGGAGAATGAAGCCAAACTGACACCCATCAGAAATCGTGAAACCTGTATAAAGATTGTAAGGCAGCAAAGTTATCAACTTTGCTTGCAGGGTATTTGTGTAGTCTGTAGGTTTGAGAACTGGGATTAAATGAATTTCTGGAGACTTTTATGACATGCCCATACAATTACTTGAGCAACACATGCATGTGTGTGACATGCTGTCTTCCTATTTCAACTAGAAATCAAAAAAGCCTATTATCTGGTTGGATGATGCTTGGCTGTCAGCTGAACAGTCTTTTATTCCATTTTTGATAATTTTACATCTCATAAAGAGAAACCTTCACATAAAATGACTAAAATATGTGGAATATTTTTTAATATCCAAACAATTTCTCTCCAGGATCACGCATAGTGCTCAGATAACTGATCTCCAATTCCTGATGACTCCAGGTCATTCCCAGATGATTTGCAACACTCAAAGCAAATGTGCAGAAGAGTAGAAGTGGAAACACTCCTGGCTATCCATTCAGTGAAGAGTTCTGTGAGGCACTGGGTTGCAATTGAGGTTATGCTTGGATTCTTATTTAGAGTTTCTAAGATAACAATTGCATTACAATTTTCTATTTGGTCTGAAACTGATGGGTCCACCATGATGTTGTATCAAAATGCAACAGGCATGAATATAATTTCATCTGAGTTTGAATTAGGCCTTTGCATTAAGATCTGACATTCAGCCATAAACTGGTGAGTTGAGGCAAGGCAGCTCTGCTGACAGAAATGTACTTGGATGTGATTTATAATCTTCTGGCCAGCCTGTATGCACAGGGGTGGTCTTGGTTAAAGCCAGTGCTAATGTCTCTGCTACTGCATATCTTCACCCCACCTGAGCCTTCGATTTACTAATCAGTCTGAAAACCTAGGTTTTGAAAAGAATTATTTGTGCTGTCATATAGCTAATGGTACGACTATGGAACATTTAGTGTAAGTCAGGGACAGAAGTGAAATGTGATATATATATCTCCTTAACTGAGTCAAACTATGAACACCAAAATCTTGAATGTTTGAATTATGGCCAAACTCATGCATCAGAGTGCTTCATATATCTCGCTGCTGGTCTGACATTTCCTATATCTATCATCATTCACATTGCATTTTTAAATAATTTGTTTTTAACATTATCTCATATGTATCTCCACAATTTGCAGACACTGTGGTTTACATTCACAAAATGGAGATAGTTTATTACTAGTTCATAACAAAAAGTCAACTGGTTCTTCTGTATGTGATTTAATTATCCAGCTTCAAGAAACACATTTTTTTCAAACGCAACTTACTTTACATTCAGACGAATCTCTTATAATGTTGCTGAGAGATTAAGAGAAAAATCTATCTGAATGCACTGTGTACACAAAATCAGGGACTCATGTTAGATCGTAAATAAAATTTGTCAGACTTAATGTGTCACTGTCACAAAGAAAGGTATGGTGTTCATGCAATGTAATTTGGTAAGTGAATACATTTGAGGTTTGCAACACTCTTGATAGGAACAGGTTCAAATTGATATGAAAATATTGGGAACATACAAAATACGTAACCTGTTGTTGAATATCTGCCATCCTGTTACGACCACATGAGAAGAGATAACTTACCTTTCTCTTTTCTCATTCCACGTCTGATCATAAATCTTTCTTGAATTTAAAAATAGGTTGGTGAATTGCCACTTCAGTATGTACATGGCTGTGCGCAATTTGTAATAATTACTACAGGCAGGTATACTTAAGTTAAACACAATAAAAGTTAGCTTTATGGCCAAATCCCAATTAGGTAAAAGTAACTGGAGAACGGTCTAAAATGTCCAGAGACAATCCACTAACACCCCAAAGAAAAATGTTGCTCACCATAGAAAGAAGCAATCTAACTTAACACAGTACTGAACGTTAAACTTTGCCAAGTAAGGTGCAGCTAAAAGGGCAAAGTCAATAATCTTCACTGATTGCATTCAATTGTCTTGGTTCTCCCTCTGGCAGTTGTTTTCTGTTCAAAATGAGAAATTGTACAAAAATCTCAGCAAGGTCCAACAGCATTTGTGAAGAGAAATCAGAGTTAACATTTCAGGTCCAGTGACCCCTCTTAGGAACTGATGGTAGCTGGGAAAAGGTTGATTTTCATGCAGAAGCTAGGGTAAGGGGAGGGCTGGGAAATAAACAATAGGTGGAGGTTGAGCAAGAAGAGAGAGAAGAACAGAAAAAAAGACAGGGCCCTCAGTCAGGTCTGACCCATCTCCCACACTTCAGCCCTCTCTTCCTGCCCACTACAGTGATAGGCTTCACTTTGTCCTCACCTACCTTCCCACCAGCATCCACATCCAGAGGAAAATTAGCCATCATTTCCACCACCTCCAACGGGATACCACTATCAGACACTTACTCCCCTTCCCTCCCCTTTCAGCCTTCCACGGGGACTGTTCCTTCCGGGACGCCCGAGCCCACTGTTACTTCACTCCTAACACATCCCCACAACCCCATGGCACCTTCCCCTGCCTGTTTACTTCCTCCCTTTTTGTACGCAAAGCCCGAAAACACACCTGCCAGGTGAAGCAGCACTTTACGTGAACTTCACTCAATCCAATCTCACAATGTGATCTCCTCAGCACTAGGAAAACAAAAGTGACATAGGCTTCAATAAAATGTTACAAAGAGATGGAGAGAAAATCTCACTCTGCCATTTGGGTGTGCTCTTTCCAAATTTATATTCAACATTCACAATAAAGGTTGTACAACATGACCTCTCTCATTATTAGCTGTATACTCTAAAAGTCAGTTTACCAACCCATGTCATCGAATGTACGCTTAGCCATTATTCTTTTTAACCAAGATGATTAACTTTTAATATCCCACTGAGTGATTTTATTTTGTTTACTTATAGAACATGGCCGGCCAGCATTTATTGTCCGTCCCCAGTTGCCCTTAAAGAAGGTGGTGGTGAGCTGCTTTCTTGAACTCTTGCAATGTAGATGTTGTAGGTTGACCCACAATCCCGTTAGGGAGGAACTTCCAGGATTTTGACCCAGCGATACTGAGTGAACAGCGATATATCTCCAAGTCAGGGTAATGAGTGACTTTGAGGAGAGCCTGCAGGTGCTGGTGTTCCCAAGTATTTGCTGCTCTTATCCTTCCAACTGGAAGTGGTCATGGTTTTGGAATGTGCTGTCTCAGAGTTTTGGTGAATTTGTCCTGGATGGTGTCAGGCTTCTTGAGTGTTGTTGATGTAGTACCTATCCATGTGTATTTATCACACTCCTGACTTGTGCCGAAGATGGTGGACAGGCTTTGGGAGTTAGGAGTGAGTTACTTCCCATGCTATTCCTAGCCTCTGGCCTATCCTTGTAGCTGCTGTGTTAAAGTGGCATGTCTAGTTAAACTTCTGGTCATTGGTAACCCCAAGAATGTTGATAGTGTGGAATTCCATGGTGGTAATACCAGTGAACGTCAAGGGGTGATGTTTTAGATTATCTCTTATTGGATATGTGCATTGCCTGGCATGTGCGTGGTGCAAATATTTCTTGTCAATTGTCAGCCCGAGCCTGGATATTGTTCAGACCCTACTACATTTGAACAAGAACTGATTCAGTATCTGAGGAGTCATAAATGGTGATGAATGTTGTGCAACATCAGCAAACATCCCCACTTCTCACTTTATGGTAGAGGGAAGGAACCTGGCGAAGTAGCTGAAGATGGTTGGGCCTAGGACACAATGCTTAGGAACTCTTGCAGAGATATCCTGGAGCTGAGACGATTGACCTCCACCAATCACAACCATCTTAACACGTGCTAGGTATGATGCCAACTAGTGGAGAGTTTTCCCTGTACAATTTACCCTGGATTATGATGAGGTAGGAAAAAGCTGTTCATGCTTCCAAGGCTGGCATTATTTGTCTTGGATAATAGGAACTGCAGATGCTAGAGAATCTGAGATAACAAAGTCTGGAGCTGGTGCTACGCCAGCCCCCATACCTCCCCCCTCACCCCCATCCCAGGCCCCAAGATGACTTTCCACATCAAGCAGATGTTCACCTGCACATCTGCCAATGTGGTACACTGCATCCGGTGTACCCAGAGTGGCTTCCTCTACATTGGGGAAACCAAGCAGAGGCTTGGGGACCATTTTGCAGAACACCAACGCTCAGTTCGCAATAAACAACTACACCTCCCAGTCACGAGCCATTTTAACTCCTCCCTCCCATTCCTTAGACAACATGTCCATCCTTGGCCTCCTGCAGTGCCACAACGATGCCACCCAAAGGTTGCAGGAACAGCAACCGCTTGAGAACCCTGTAGCCTAATGGTATCAAAGTGGATTTCACAAGCTTCAAAATCTCTCCTCCCGCTGCTGCATCCCAAAACCAGCCCAGCTCATCCCCGACTCCCTACCCTGTTCTTCCTTTCATCTATCCCCTCCTCGCACCTGAAGCCCCACCCCTATTTCCCACCTACTAACCTCATCCCGCCCCCTTGACCTGTCCGTCCTCTCCGGACTGACTTATCCCCTCCCTACCTCCCCACGTACACTCATCTTTACTGACTCCATCCCCGCCTCGTTAACTTGTCTGTCTCCTCTCCACCTACATTCTCCTCTATCCATCTTCGATCCACCTCCCCTGTCTCCCTATTTATTTCAGAACCCTCTCCCCCTCCCCCTTTTCTGATAAAGGGCCTAGGCCCAAAACGTCAGCTTTTGTGCTCCTAAGATGCTGCTTGGCCTGCTGTGTTCATCCAGCTTCACACTTTGTTGTCTCAATTATTTATCTTGGACTGTAGGCTATAGGCTATGCATCTCCCATCTTTCCAGCTGCAAAGTAATAGAGCTGATGAAATTACAATTTATTATATAATATAGCACATCTTCATGACAATTACAATAAGATTCCTATTGGGGATCTGGGGGTGTTTTGAGTCTATGTGTCCCAGGCATGTCAAGGGTCCTCTTGCCAGAGGCAAATGGACCTTCATTGGCTGGAACATTCAAAGGGATAAGGGGAAGGTGGAGAGCTCAGATGCCTCTAGAGTGTCCTCAGAGACATCTGAGGGGCCTCCATGTGGTTCCTTCTCTGAATGGCTGCCTTCTAGAACCTCCCTATCCCCTGGGGCATCTAATGAGTGTGCCAGGGTACCCATTCCCTTGTCACTTGGCTTTGGTCTTGAGGACCAGAGCTGGGACTCTGGAGTTCTGTATGCCCTCCAGCAGTCTCCAATTGCCAATTTGCTCCTGCCACAGGCTGAGCAAGTGCCTGGTAGGCAGCCCTCCGTGTGCCAGCGATCTGGGGCATCTCTCCCTCAGCCTCCTGTGGATCTGTAAAGTGCTCACCAACATGTGCTCGCACACTTTCCAAGGCTAACGCTCAACTTGACAGTTCAGTTTCTGATCATTGATAAAGACCTGTTTTAGTCACATGGTCTGCAAAATGTTCTCAGGTTATATCAGTGATCTGGAAGTGGTGACAGAAACAAATGTAATTTCTTTACTTAATGAAAAGGAACCTGCAGCCTTGCTGATACATTCTCCGAGGCTAAGGTTCTCTCATCCTCAGAGATTGAGGAGGTGATTTCTGGTGGAACAAAACATTGAAGCTGGTGGACATCCCGCTAAAACCTGCAAGACAAAAGTGAGAGAAGGCATCAAGCCCAGTGGTTCGGAGTGCGTTCACTTCAAACTGTGCCGTAGCATGTGAGCACAACCAATCTGAGAATCCACGCATCATTACACCGATCACATATGGACACCTCATTTCCAAAGTCACTGCTATATATGGGCTTAAAGGAAATACTGGTTAGAAGTGATGTGCATTCAATGAACCTGATAGCAAGGCGACTGGAAGAGTTGCTATGGGCTGAAGAGTTGGATTTGCTCGGTTGGTAGGACATGAAACAATTCTGGTCTTGTCCTGTAAGGACCAGGCTCCTCTCCTCATAGGGGCAAAGGAATCTAATGTAGGGCAGTCTTCCATTTATCTAGTCCCTTTCTAGCCTATTGTTTGATGTCTTTTCCCATAATGAGAGAAATAGAGTGATTGAATGCACTAACATTGGTGCATGTGGGGAAATAGGGGGTGAAATGTCCTGGGTTGGGGAATAGTTGCCAAATAGTCTCAACCTGTCTGGTTTAAACTTTAAACAAAGCCCTTGCTGTTGATTGTTAATCATCATCAATTAGTGCTTTCTCCGTGGACGGTTCCAGAAAGAGGGAATGTGCACATCAGACCATTTAATTCCCTGGGCTATTTCTGTGGTGTCATCAGTACTGGGGTTTCTGTGGGGAGCTGACTTTCAATTCCAGTCTATGCTGTTCTAATTACTCTCTGGCTGTCAGAATAATTGGGCTTATATAATCATCAAAAAGTTCCTTCTGTGTTTGAAGAATATTTTCAAAGCCATATCATGTTGTTCTAGCCAAGCTTGGATGCAATGTCACAAATTCAGATACATTCTTCATCTTGCATCTCCACATTTATTTGAGTTTGTCTGGATTTAACTAGCTGTTGTGTTGCAGTCGGTTGAGTATGAGTCTTCTGTGAAATTAAATCCCTTGTTGTGTAGGATGATCAGCAATTGCTGTAGAGAGTGCTTAAGTTGTTTGCAGTTTGCCCTGCGCATGTATTGTTTCATGAGTGGCTTTCATCAATTTCAACTGGAGTTGTATTTTTGGAGGCATTCGTGCAGGTTCCTTTCCAGTAAGTAAAGAAATTCCGTGTTTGTCTTTGTCTTTGTCACCACTTTCAGATCACTGATATAACCTGAGAACATTTTGTAATACCATGTGACTAAAAGAGGTCTTTATCAACTATTTGGTCCCTCTCCTCAGTATCCGACGGTGTTAGAGATGCGTGGTAAATCAGTCGTCAAAATTCATCTGGCTGTTGTTGCAAAAAGACTGCTCCTAAAGTTGTAGAAATAAATAAGCCTTTATCTGTTGTGAGTTTACTTCCATTCACTCTGAGGCCATTTGGCAATTGTTGAGATTACATGGACTGTTGAAATTACACAGTGGGATACAGGCCTATTGCTATGTTCATTAACAGGCAGCTACATATTATTACACAATTTATATGACACAGAAGTAGAGCATCCAATTCAATCATCCTGTCCCAATGCTTATCTCTACTTGAGCTTCTTCCTATCCTTCTTCATCTAAATCTATTAAAATAATCCTTAGCTCTCTCAGTGAGTCAGGGAACCTGGTCCTGTGCTGAACTCCATTCCCTTTGCTGCAAACATGGTCAATAAGGGTGATTACGGTATGAAATCAGCATTTTTTTAATCCTTTGAAATGCCTGTTCCAGGCATTTTGAAATCCAACTCTGCGCTCCAGCTTTGTTTAAGAGTTACTTTAAAACATTCTATGACTTAACACCAAGTTAGGGTGAAATTTTGTCAGCTATTAACCATTGCAAAAAATTCTTGGACCAACATACATGTTGGGAATTCACTAATGATTCTTGTCTAGTTATGGATCTGCCATTATGCACCTACTACTGACAACGTGCCCTAAGAAGTGAAAATGAGACCGAAGATCAGACTAGGATAGATGTCTTCAAAAGCAAAATTTAATGAAGTTATTAAAATATATTAATATAATATGCCATGCATTAAATCGTGTTGTTGCACCTTATCCCATTTCAAAACAAATCCTTTTAATTACGTTTTCTTAATCAACCTGTTCAAGAGATTTTATTACAAACCACTACAGCAGGTGGGACTTGAACTTCGGTTTACTGACTCATAAGTGGGAACACTACTACTGTTTCACAAGATCCCTTAATTATTTTTTCTACAAGTATTTAATTGTTTTGATTGGTTCAGCAGCAAATCATGTCAGGAAAGTATTCACAAATGATCTTCCTGTTACAACATTTTTATTTAAATGCTCATTGATGGAATTTTAATAGAAAAATTTATATCACAAACGTTGACAAAAGATATCTCACATGGCTTAGAGCGGGAGTAGGCAGCACAAGGCGATAGGCAGTGAGGGCAGAAAGCCTGGGTCTTTGGTGTCAGTGGGATCAAGCCCTGAGCGAGAGAGGTTGAGCCCTTGTGAGGAGTGTGAGTTCAGCATGGCTAGGTGATTATGGACTGTGGTGTTTAATTGTTAATTGTGTTTCTTTGTTTTTCTACTTTTTAAGTAAGAAGGACTATCATGTTTAACTTTCTATCTTTGTTTTCCTTATTTTTCCAGCTTTGTAGCTAACATTCAGTACCTTTGAATCTAGGATGGCGTTGTAAGTAGCAACTTGTAATCTTTTCACTGTACTCATGTGACAATAAACCTAATTCGATATCTTTGGGCAACAACTGCATATCAAATGCAAGTTTTTTTTAAGAGGACTGGGATTCATTCCTGCTTTCACGAATGATCAAATTCTGAGTTTCAATGACAATTGTAAATCACAAATATCAAATGCAAGAGTGGAATAATGCAGGGTCGTGATCACAATCAAGTGCGAAAATAATTTTCAGACATGAATTTTCAACTGAAACAGAAAACAGTGGTACTATTGGGAGACGCTCCTCTGTGTGTTCCAGCTTGCATAACAAAAACATGACAGCACTACATAGAACCGAATTAACTGATCAGAGTGAAATGATGTGGAATAGCGTTGTGGTAAATAATGTCATATGGCCTCTACATGAGAGGCACATTTTATTATTTTATCTTAATTCCTCTTGTGAGCATAATTTTCATGCACTTATTTCGTCCCAGGGAAAGCTATATATTCATGACTATTGACAGTTCAGTTTTGTTATGGCAATAAGGGGAATGCCCAGCATCAAAATAAATTAAGAAATCTTTTTACAGAAAAGTTATCTTTTATGTTTAAATTCTGTGACAAGGGCGAATAATCTAAGAATATATTTCTTCTTGAAAATATTTTCTTTTTTACTTTTTAGAAACTATGCTGAGGAGACAAGGGCCATAATTTGAAAAGAGGGACAATGAAGTCAACCGGGAAAAAATGATTCAGCGTGCATCTAACAGCCCACTCCTCTTGTTCTTTCTTATGGTCTTCTTCTAGAAACTGAAGAAGACAGTTTAATGTTCCAGTTGTATGCCTGACATGACCTGAAGAAAATTACTCAGTAAAGAGCTGGAGGCTTAAAGGTGAAGTTTATCTCTTCCCAGGAGTTATTGGGCTGATTGAGAAGGCAATGAATAGTGCGTGATATAGACTGAACAGGGAACCGTTCACAAAGAATATGCTGTGATTATTCACAATTAACCATGCTGAGAAAGAGATTAGAGAAGGCGCCTCTTTTAACCCCCAAGCAAAGGAGACTATTGATGAAGTGTCCAACAGGGAGTTACCAGCATATTAACTTACCCAGCTGTTTGAAAAGTCATAATGAAAGTAAAATGATACAGTTTGCTAGAACTGAGAACTACTCTCCCAGGATTCCCATCTTCCTGAAAACAATACTAGTTGAAGACTCTTTAGCTCTGAAAAATATATCTTAGGTGCCATTGATAACTTAATTCTGTCGTACTGATGCATTTTGTTTTGTAGAAGTAAAAACCAGAAATAAATGGGCCTTTATCTGTTGTGAATTTACTTCTATTCACTCTGAGACCATTAGGCAATTTTTGAGATTACAAGGACTGTTGAAATCACACAGTGGGATACAGGCCTATTACTATGTTCATTAACAGGCAGCTACATATCATTACACAATTTATATGACACAGAAGTAGGACATCCAATTCAATCAGCCTGTCCCAATGCTTATCTCTACTTGAGCTTCTTCCTATCCTTCTTCATCCAAATCTATTAATATAATCCTTAACTCTCTCAGTGAGTTGGGGGCTTGGTCCATTCCCTTTGCCCTCATAAGCTGGAAGGTTTGAAGGTTAAAGGCGGGGCTGGGGGGAGGAGGCAGTGGGGTTGAAGGTTCCAGGCTGTGATTTGGTTGGGTGTTGGGGACACTGCCACCAGTTTGGGGCTGGTCCACTGTCCTTGCGTCAGAAATAGGGTTGGTCTTTGACCAACCACAGGTTGGAAAATGTGATCAATGATAGCATCCGGATACTAGGTAAGAGAAATACTTTTCTATTTCTATTGCCCTTCATGAACTCAAGATATCTGAAAGTGACTTACAGCCAAGGAAGTATTTTTAAACTACAGGTCCTGTTGTAATGTAATCATGCAGTTTAGTTTGCAAAGAATGACTAAAATAAAGGAATAAATTATTAAAGAACAAGAAAGTGCTAGCGAGAGATATTAAAACATACAGCTGGTTTTCCGTAAGTATTTAGAATGGAAAACAATAAGTAAAACAGTAAGCGGTGATTCTCTGGAGAATGGGTTAAAATGTCCCATTTTTGACTTGAATTGTTTTTGGGAGTTTAGACTCATAGAGCTGAACAGCATGGAAACAAACCCTTTGGTCCAACTTGCTAATGCCAACCAGGTATCCTAAATAAATCTAGTCCCATTTGCTAGCATTTGGCCCATAGCCCTCTAAACCCTCTCTATTCATATACCCATCTTAATGTGTTTTAAATGTTGTAATTGTATCAGTTACCAACACTGCCCCTGGCAGCTTGTTCCACACATGTACCACCTTCTTCATGTAAAAATTGACCCTTAGGTCCCTTTTAAATATTTCCTCTCTCATCTTCAACCTATGCCCTCCAGTTTTGGATTCTGCTACCCAGGGTAAAAGACCTTGGCTATTCACCCAATTTATGTCCCTCATGATTTTATAAACTTCTATAAGGTCACCCTTCAGCCTCTGACACTCTAGGGATAATATATCCAGCCTATTCAACATCTCCATCAAGCTCAAACCCTTCAACCCTGGCAACCTCCTTGTTAATCTTTTCACAACATCCTTCCTTTAGCAGGGTGACCAGAACTGCATGCAGTATTCCAAAAGTGGCCTAAGAAGTGTCCTGTACAGCTGCAACATGATGTCCCAACTCCAATAGTCAATGCACTGACCAATAAAAGCAAGCATACCAAATGCCTTCTGCACTATCCTGTTTACTTGTGACTCCACTTTCAAGGAACCATGAACCCGCACTCCAAGGTCTTTGTTCAGCAACACTCCCCAGGACCCTACCATTAAGTGCTTAAGTCCTGCCCTGATTTGCCTTTCCAAAATGCAGCACCTCACATTGATCTAAACTAAACTCCATCTGCCACTCCTCAGCCCATCGGCCCCTCTGAACAAGGTGCTGCTGTACCCGGAGGTAACTTTCTTTGCTGTCCACTTTACCACCAATTTTGGTGTCATCTGCAAACTTGCTAATCAACCTCCTATGTTAGCATCCAAGTCATTTATATAAATGACAAAAAGCAGTGGACCCAGCACCGATCCTTGTGGCACACCACTGGTCTCAGGCCTCTAGCCTGAAAAGGAACCCTCCAACACCACTTTCTACCTTCAAGCCAGTTCTGTATCCACGTGGCTAGTTCTTCCTGTATACTGTGATCTGATCCTGCTAACCAGTCCATAATGAGGAACCTTGTTGAATGCCTTGCTGAAGTTCATATAGATCACACCCACTGCTCCGCCTTCATTGACCCTCTTTGTTCCTTCTTCAAAACACTCAACTAAGTTAGTGAGAACAATTTCCCATGCACAAAGTCATTTTTATCACCCCTAATCAGTCTTTGGCTTTCCAAATACAAGTAAATTCTATCCCTCAGGATTCCCTTCAACAACTTGCCCACCACTGATGTCAGGCTCACAGGCTATAGTTCCCAGACTTTTCCTTACCATCTTTCTTAAAGAGCGACTCTATATTAGCCAACCTCCAAACTTCTGGCACCTCACCTGTGGCTATCCATGATACAAATATTCTAGGAAAGGGCCTAGCTTCCCACAAAGTTCTAGAGTACACCTGATCTGGGGATTTATCCACCTTTATGCATTTTAAGATGAAGGTTTCTCTCTTTTTGGCCATGGTGATATTTCTCATGGAATCTTCCACTGTTTACCTCATTAAATAAATGTCTGGACTCCAAGGGCCCCCTCCTTATTGAATGATACAGTTGTAATGACAGAGCAGCTCACTGCTACTGGGGCCTTCATCTGTTTCAGGCACAATATTGGAACCCCAACTGTGCACCAACTCCCATACTGCAAGCCAGGAACTCGACCACGACTCAATAGGAAATGGCTAAGAAAGAGAAGTTAGCTCTGTGGTTTGCAGCATGGATACGTTAGACTGAAAGATCTGTTTCCTTGTTGTACAACTCTATGACTCAATGACTGTGTAAGGTCCATCAGCATTTGTGCAGAGAAAAGCAGAGTTAACATTTTGAGTCCACTGACCCTTCATCAGAGCTGAAAGGTCTAGGAAATGGTAGTATTTATGCTGATGGATGGAGGAGATGAGGTTGGGGTGAGGCGGTGTGGTGAGGACTAACTTTAATAGATGGAGATAGTGCCCAGAGGGAGAGAAAGGTGAAGTTGACAAAGGGATTGCTGATGATAAACTAGGAGAGAAATAAATGGTGAATGGGTACTATCGGGAAGTGTTGAAGCTCAAAATGGCCTCTCTGTGCTGGGAACAGGACATGGCAGTGTGGAGGTGGGTAACAAATATGGAAGAAGGGAACCACCGGAAACTAACTTCAGAGTATGAACACCTTGCTCCATCCTGTTCTGTAAGGGCTGTTTCTAGTACAGCCAGCCCATTTTCAACCATTCACACTCCTCATTGAACCCCGTTCAACATTTCTCCTTCTCTTCACGTTGATCATCAGTAATACTTTCTCCAGCATTTTCAGTTTTTGGTTTAGATCTTCAGCAGACAGTTCTTTTTGTAATCTTTATTTAAAATGTTCTGTGTCTTTCTCCTACGGGCAACATTTGATTAGACATAACACCGCCCAAATGTAACCAAGGTGTTCCGTTCTGAGAAAGGGTCACCAGACCTGAAACGTTAACTCTGATTTTTTTCCTTCACAGATGCTGCCAGAACTGTTGAGCTTTACCAGCAAATTCTGTTTTTGTAACCAAAATATTTTTATGAGGTGTGCAGAGGCAAACTCAGGATGACAAAAAAAATGACACGGCCAGGGCTGCTTGTTCTCTGGAGTGCTGCAGAGTGCTTTCAAAGGGATGCCTGGAAAAGTTTTGGAAGCTTAGCAATTTGAGTCACATGGGCCTTAGACCATAGCTGACACCAGCAAATATGCAAATGCATTTACCCAGAAAATTTTGATGTATCCCTATAGCAGCCAATGCCAGATACACCTTTGTTAAAAAAAATGAAGGTGCAATGCTGTTGTAAATTACAACGAGTAGGGGTTAGAACATAGAACATAGAACAGTACAGCACAGTACAGGCCCTTCAGCCCACAATGTTGTGCCGAACTTTTACGCTAATCCTAAAGTATATCTAATCTCTACAGCTACCTTACACTACCATCCACATGCTTATCTAAAAGCCGCTTAAATGCCCCTAATGAGGCCGACTCCACTACCCTCTCTGGCAATGCATTCCAATCCCCTACCACCCTCTGAGTAAAGAACCTACCTCTGACATTTCTCCTATATCTACCTCCACTCACTTTAAAACCATGTCCCCTCGTAAAAACTACCTCCAGCCTAGGAAAAAGGGTGTTTTGTACACCTGTATCAAGTCACTTCTCATCCTTCATCGTTCTAAAGAAAAAAGCCCTATCTCTCTCATCCTTTCCTCATAAGACCTTCCCTCCACTCCAGGTAACATCCTGGTAAATCTCCTCTGCACCTTTTCTAACACTTCCATATTTTTCCTGTAATGAGGTGACCAGAACTGGACATAATACTCCAGATGTGGCCGACCCAGGCTTTTGTATCGCTGATGCATAACTTCACGGCTCTTGAACTCAATCCCTCTGGGCATCTTATTTTAATCAGGTCTGTGCACAATCTACAGCCTTCAACAGCCTAGTCCTTAATATTAGAAAAATTGAAAAGCAGAGCTTGCTTCCACAGGACTCCATGACATTTTTAAAATGTTGCAATTATGCTACAACAACATGAATTCAAACACCCATAAAACTACCTGATAATAATCTCAAATCTCTAGCCAAATGGAATTCTGAAAACTAAGCTACCTTCAGAGTTACATCTCTAATTCTAAAATTATTTTCCAAAAGTCGGAAACACAGGGCAAGAATGACCAAAGTTACTTCAAACTCAAATAGATTTCAACTATGGTTAACAAGGTATCCATGTTCAAGTTCTGGTGACTCCAGCATTCTAAATTATTTGGTTCACATAATCAAGGTTGACATGTGCCAAGTTAATGCCTGCAAATTTGGTACAAATGGACTAAATAGAGAAACAAAGAATGTAGGTAGGCTATATCATGAAATAATATGTTATTTATCCTAGTCTGATATATTTAAAAAAACCTGTAAATTCTTCACGATTCTCAAAGGAGAAACATTCTGCTTAACAGATCTCACAGTGACCCCTGGTGTTAGTTAAGAAAAAAGTACTAATTGTGCATCCCACACACAGGCTGCTAAAATAAACATGTTTTTGGAAAAATATAAAAATGGAATTTCTCAACTACAGTGCAAAAAATATGAATTTCTTCTTGCTTTCTCACAGGAATGCTGAACAGCACTTTTAAGGACCCTCTGGAAATCTTCTGTAGGTTTAGCTGCTTGTGTTACACAGGTTTTATATCATTGCTTGCAGCAGTGCATATGAACTATGTATTCCCAAAACCTTTTGATGTATCTCCCCCTAGAGGTCAGTAGCAAATATACATGTAAAAGAAAACTTCAAAGTCAAATGTTGATTATGTTCTAAGTATGAATATTCTTATATATTGGTCCTTTTTTGAATCATTTCTTGAATTGTATAATATTTTGCTTTTATTTCAATTAAACTTTTAATTAGCATCTATGTTTAATACAAGTTATATACTGTAGTATTTGTTGTCCCAACACAGACTTCAGGAGCCAAAACGTTAATTCTGCCTTCTCTCCGCAGATGCTGCCAGACCTGCTTCTCCAGCAATTTATGCTTTTGAAACAAGATATGCCAGATTTGATTTGTGGTTTGTTCACATGTAGGCTACTTTTGAAATACTCTATGCATTAGAAAATTAGCATCGGATTGGTTACATGAGGAATGCTGTTTACTAATAACCTATATTATTCTGAATTCTTGATAGTACAGAACATAAGCTGTTTGAATGTCATTTTTTGAGAAACACAGGTTGTTGGTGGAATTCTGGTTGGAATGCCAGGCCTCCAGAAATTCCCTGGCATGTATGTGTTAGGCTTGTGCTATTACAGATATGTTGTCCCAGTCGAATTTGTGTCCTTCTCTGTCCGTGTGTGTTCGTGTATCCTTATTGCCACTTTACTTCCAGTTTGGCCTATGTGATGTTTCTCACTAATTACATTAGTTTTATTGGTTGTGGGTATGGGGTTCTTTACATTTGCCAATAGCTGTCTCAGAGTGATTGTAGGTTTGTGGCCAACTCTGATACCTAGGGGTCTAAGTAGTCAACAAACACATTGAACTGGACCCAATATACAAACCACTGAAGAACAAAACTGGAAATATTGCCAACCACCCCCGAAAACTGAGGCATATAAACAACAAGTGGCACAGAACACCAACACTTTAACAGAGGCGCACTGATGATGTTACCTAGCAGGGTGACAAAATGTCTGCAATCAAATGCACTGGCTCAGTGAGCAAGTCTGCAACCTCAGTTTGAATGTTCATTTGAACAACTGAATTCTCAACTGTATTAAATAATTGTTTTTGCATCTTAAGAAGTCCAGGCTGAACTCAAATTTATCACTGAAATGGACCAATCAAATGAGCTCACTTTCTTCAATGTATTTGTTAATAAATCTGACAATGGGGTTCTCTGCTACTATTGACCACAAGCCAATTGTTACTGGTTAATGTTTAGGTGCACATGCCCAAATTTCCATGCACCACCTGACCCAATTTATTGGCAACTTCATGAATGAGGCCCCAGACATTGCATCACGTGTAAGTTTGATGTTGAGGACGCATCAAAACTCTCCTCCATGATATTGGCTTCACTGATCAAACCTCACTTACTGTGTATTGCATAAAGACATGAGAGGACCTGTGGCTACCACTTTGGATCCTAGACAGTTTTAAATCTACTCCAGATTACCGTGAAAGGGAATATGCTTCAACCATTTGAGTAACAGATAAAGATAGTCATCTCACGCTACTGTCTTGCAGTAAGCACTCAAGTCGTATTTTTATTAGAGGATGCTGTCATAAAACAAAAAGGCAATTTTCATATCAGATAAATCACTAATGTATGAGTTTCAGTGCTGTTGTGATGCTAGGTATTTAGGCTTATATGTCCCAAAAAGCTATGTAAAACATCTTGTCCCTTTACTTGGCCACAGTGTGCCAACCATGGCCAACCCATTCATGGTTTTAAATGTTTGGACACAATACTCAATATTAGATGTGATTCTGTCATTGGACAGAATTTCCTAAATAATCCCAACTGTGCTAAGAATTATGCCAGAATCCAATTTATCAGTCAGACTTGTAATGCACTTCATTTGTGCATGATGGAAGCTACATTTATTCACACACAGATGTCCATATATTGCATCTTGTCCAATGAGGAAATGTCGATGGAGACTGCAATTTCAGCTGGATTCCTCATGGCAACACCCCGACCAATGTGAGTCTGCCTGCTTGGTCTAAGTCTAATTGATGAACTGAAATTAAAGGGCTAACGTTTCTGCTCCATGTCCATGCCGTGTAAGATTTAATTTCTGACCAATCTAACAGCATCTTCCCCTTATATTTTACTCTGTTGCTAATGTGTAAATGTGACTAATTGGTGAGGAAAATCAATTTTTGCATTCCATTTTTGGTTTCGTTCACAATGTTCAGACCTGAAAATGGATGCAAAGACGGCGAGAAAATTAGAAGCAATAGAGTTTGTTCATATTTTGTTAACGGCTACTGAGAATTTGCAAATGCTCTTTGAGAAACAAGTCAAGGAGAATGGAGCTTGAAGGAAAGTAAAATACTGCTAGCTCCCATTGAGAATTGCAATGCAAACTCTGCCAACATGTTAAATTTATGTCACGGTTTGAGGATTGAGAGGAGGGATCTCACCTTTTATGAGAGTCATTGTAGCTTATTCAGGAGCACTGCACTTACCTGCTGTTGGGCAAATTCATATGTCTACCTCCATCTGCTTCTCTCCAGTTTGATCACACACATGATGCAGATACCTGCTTCTTGCTGCTAACAGGCTCCCACTGTGAAAAATGGCAATCTACTGCTTTTACTGACATATTCTTCACCTACTCATGCTACGTGTGATTAGAGTGAAGTAGCTACCTCAAGTACATTTGTTTCTGCTGAAAACTGCGCTTTTTTTTTCTGTCTACCACAAATAGTCATTAACAAGGGATTATTGTCATCCCTAGTTCTGCTATTTGCATTTAAATATTTTATCTACAAATTCAATTCTCAGATGGATTAAAATTATGATGTTAGAATTATATTTTTGAAAATAAACAGGAAATCTTTTCAGGCCACTTGCTTTGTTGATTTCTTTGCATGACAGTCTACACAGTGAATGCAGCCATTGCAAACTCAAGGTCTTTTTTCTTGTCACAGAACCTTTTATGAAGTTCTTACAAAACTACCCTTGTATTGGAGTTGGATTTCATCAGTTCAGTGAAGTGCTTCTATGTTTGATGTCTCTGTTGCTTTTATGGCATTACAATGTGACTGTGAAAAATAGATCTGGGAAAGCCATAAACAGATTTAACAATTTAGATGACTTGTGCTTTCAGGTGGACAGCTTTTGGGAAGTTAGGAGATGATGAGGTCGGTTGGCTCTCTGACCTGGTTGGTTGTTCCGCGGACGTTTCGTTACCATGCTTGGTAACATCCTCAGTGCAGCCTCTGATGAAGCGTCGGTGTGTTTTCCCACCTGGTTTTTAATCTCTGGGGTCTGTTGCGACGGATTGCCTCACTTCCGAGTTTCCTCCAAATTGGTATGTATATGGGGTCGAGTTCAATGTGTTTATTAATAGCATGCTCCATGGAATGCCATGCTTCCAGGAATTCTTGTGCTTGTCTCTGCCTAGCCTGTCCCAGGGTCTTTGTGTTATCCCGGTAGTGAGGCAATCCATTGCAACGGACACCATACTTTTAAAACCAAGTGGGAAAACACTCTGATCCTTCATCGGAAGCTGCAGTGAGGATGTTACCAAGCATGGTAACGAAATGTCTGTGAAACAACAAATCAGCTCAGTGAGCCAACCAACCTGAACCCCATAACCCGAGCTACAGATCTACCCCAAAACCTTAGTTAGGAGATGAGTTACTTACTATTGCATTTTCAGCCACTGACCTGCTCTTGCAGCCATAATATTGAAATGTTTAGTCCAGTTCTGTTTCTGGTCAACGACAACCGTGCCCTCTCTATCCCTGGAGTGTTGTTGATTGGGGATACCACTGAATACAAACAGAAGATGGTTAGATTCTCTACTGTTTAAGAAAATGATTGTTTTCTACATTTTTCTTTCTAGTACCTAGGAATCTGCTTTCCTGGCTTTCATTTTCACTTTTCCCTTAGGATCCATTCCATTTTCCTCCATCTCTCATTGTCGTTTCTCAGCTCAGAAAGTCTACTTGACCTATTGTGATCCAGAGGACTGTGAATTAATTCATGAAATCTGCCCTTGCTAAGGTAGTCTTTTATTCCTCAAATTGCTTGTTAATATTGTAACGGAGACAATTTTTGAACTTCTGTAACCACACCATTCTCTTTTCCTTTCATACGTATATTCTATTTTTGCAGATTGTGCTCATTGTTCAAACACAATCCAATTACTCGAATTTCCACAAATTTTTGTGAATTATTGAATTGCTAATAATAGACTTCTGGTTTGAATCCACTGGCGCTAAAGATAGCACACTTAGTCTGTTTGTAGTCAACAGCAACGTCATATTATGGTGGGGCAACGGATATCATGGGCTTTTCTGGTTTATTGAACACTAGTGCTCACAGCTCGTGAGATAAGTGTAGCTGATCTGCTATTTCTCTGAATGCAGTGGAGAGTTTAGGAAATTTGAGAAAAGCATTTGGACAATATTCAGGCTTCAAGTCCTGGTTTAGGGGTTATGGGGATTTGAGCTGTTATTCAACTTGGTGAGATGTTCACTGAGCAGCTTTATGCCATGTTTGATTTCTATCTCTTTGTGCTTGCAGCTCCAATTCCAGCTCCTGTATTTGGAAATGAGTTGGTTTCTCTTTTTCCTCTCGTTCCTCCCAAACTCTAGCTCCATTCCTTAAGCTTGAGCTCCTTGTGGGCTTGTGTGTCTTCTCATTCTCTTTCAGCCTTAAACTCCAGCTCAGTTTCCACTTTCTCAGCTCCGTGTGGGCTAAGGCAATCTAGCTTAGCTCCAATTCAACTTCTCATAACTTTCCTGGATCCAATTCACCATGCTCAGCTGGCATTCTCAAGAATTCCTTTCTCTTTTTCAAACTGAGAAAAGAGCTTATGCCTGCGATATAAAGGTGTAAGGATCTGGAGGATTACTGCTGAAGTGTGTCTTAAGCAGCACTCACTGTGATAATGACATGCAGACTTTGGGTCCAGGATCTCACAGGGGTAAGACCAAAAGGCTTTCCTTACAGTCTCTGTAACACTGTCTAACATACCAATAATTCTTGTTCCTAGTTACTACCATGCAATAAGCTATGTATTAAAACAAAAGTCTCATATTGTTAGACCACTAATTGGTTTTCCTCTATCACATTGAACAAAGCAATTCTTTTTGATCCTAACCTGCACGCCAGTGACTTTTAATTGTTGGTTATCAAGGGATGCCAACTTTTGCCAATTAAAACCCTCCTGATCCAGAAACTCTTGTGCATTACACTTCACCATGCTAAGATTTTTATAGTACTTTTGCATAAACCTTCTGCTGTAACTTCTGGTTGGTTTCAAATAACTCGAACTGTTATTTCTGTTCAACTTTCATTTTTGTTGCAGTTAAAAATTTGCTTTATTTATTTGCTTTAGACCAAAAATGTGCAGGCTAGGTGGATCGGCCATGCTAAATTGCCTGTAGTGCTCAGGGGTGTGTGAGTTATAGGGGGATGGGTCTGGGTGGGATGCTTCAAGGGGCGCTGTGGACTTGTTGGGCCGAAGGGCCTGTTTCCACACTGTAGTGAATCTAATATAATCTAAAACAAATTTCCAATGGATTAAATCCCATGAGGAATGGAAACGACCCTGCAGATAGCATTTAATTCCAGATTCATTTCATAATTATATCTAAATTACAGCAGGTGCCATGGTAAAATTTGAACTTGCACACCCCAAGCATTAGTCTGGGTCATTGGGTTACTAGCTCAGTTCCATTATCACTTATGCAATGTTTAAAATTACACTGATTAATCAGGCTGAAAGGATAAAGGAAGCAGTTATTTTAAATTGGGCTATCTGATCAGGAGCTTATCCACAATTAATTATCCATTCTTCTGTCGAAGTTGAATTCCTCCATCCCACCCCCATTCTCCCTATCCTGAGTTTTGTGCTATGCAAAGTAACTATGAATGTAGCAACCACATTTGTAACAGAAATTATATCTCCTTGTGTACACTATATCAGAGGATACTTTAAAGACAAGATGTAGAGCAGATCACCAAATGCTGAGCATCTGAAATGCCAGACACAATGGTGTATATACAAAGCAAAATTGTTTGTATAGACATATGTGTATGCGTACAGACATACATTATCCTTATTCAGCAGTTTCTGATCCTAAATAAATGTGAGTTTAGTTAAAATGGATTTGCAAGTCAGTGAGAAGGGAAAATATTGAGAAATTGTTTACGCTATTCTTAACACTTTTTATTTACAAATTGAGCAAAATGTTTGCATTATACTTCATTTGAAGAATATGTTTCACACATCTAAAATGTTTTGCATACAAAAGAGCTATTATAATAAGAAAATGCAAGTTTAACAGACTTTCTTTGGGTAAAACTTCAGAAATCACAAGCCAGAAAAGAAACCTGACTTGCTAAAGATGGAGTGCAAGGCCAGCTCCCTGAGATGAGTCATGAAGTTGAAATGTTTGAGTTTGAAAACTTCCTGGAAATACCTTATGTGACTCTTACAGACTTTTTTTAAAAGAAGAATTATGTCTGTAATAATGACCTTGAGATGGAGTTATACAGTCTCCTTCAGTTATTTGCAATTTTCAGCTGAGGATAAGGTAATAAAGAAACAGTGTCTGACTACTTGAATTCTGACTCTCTGGACCCATAGCAGGTCAAGGCATCAAGATAGTGAATCTCCTCAAGAACGTTAAAGCATGATAACAAGCACTTCAAGCAATCCAGAATGTAAGTCTTTTTGCTCAGGGGAGGTAGTATTGACATTAAAAGCTAACTCACCCATTCTAAAGACTTACAGAACAGTGCTGCAAAAATGTCAACAAACTCACCAAAGCTGGTAACACAGTAGCCACTCATTTATTTCTTTTCCCATCCTGGACATGAGTCCATTTTTCGGCCTTCTCTATCACAATGAGCCTGACACACCGTGCTCTTTGGAGGATGGCGCTTAACTCTTCTTCAGCAAAGTGCTTACAAACATCCCACTTCTACAACCCAAAAACATCTTCCTTCACTTTAACAGCTTCACATCCACATATTGTATCATTCAATTGCCCTCTTGTCACAAACCTTTCAAATCTTAGTCTTACCCTCATTCACTGTGACTTGTTGCCAAACAAATGATCACACAAGCCTGCCAAAGATGGACATCCAGCCGACCCCAGGATAATAACTGGGCATTAACACCGTTTCCCTGCAAACCCACTGAACCCAAAAAAGGTCCATACAGTCATTACAACCTTACACAACTTATATCTTAATCCTAAAGCTGTAATGCTGAAATACAGTCATAGAATCATACAGCATGGAAACAGGCCCTTCGGTCCAACCAGTCAATGCTAACCATATTCCTAAACTAAACTAGTCCCACCTCTCTGCACTTGGCCAACATCTCTCTAAACCTTTCCTATTCATGAACTTATCCAAATGTATTGTAAATGTTGTAATTGCACCTGCATCCATCTCTTTTTCTGGCAGTTCATTCCACACTTGAAGTACTCTCCTCCTAAAAATGTTGCCCCTCATGTCCTTTAAAAATCTTTCTCTTCTCACCTTAAAAATATGCTCCATAGCAAGTTTTGAGAAGATTTGTAGCTCAGGTTAGGTTTCTGGATTTGAGTTTGCTCGCTGAGCTGGAAGGTTAGTTTTCAGACGTTTCGTCACAATTCTGAAGGCTCACTGATGATGTTACCTAGAATGGTGACGAAACGTCTGAAAACTAACCTTCCAGCTCAGCGAGCAAACTCACATCCTGATATGCCCCATAGTTTTGAACTCCCCCACCCTAGGGCAAAAAAAAACCTTTGTCATTCACCTTATCTATGGCCCTCATGGTTTTATGAACTTCAATAACGTCGGCCCTCCACCTCCCGTGCTCCAGTGAAAAAAATCACAGCCTTTCCAGTCAATTTTGCATCTCAAACCCTCCATTCCTGGCAAATCCTGGTAAATCTCTTCTGAACCCTCTCCAGTTTAACAATATCCTTCCTATAACTGGGTGACCGGACCAGCACACAGTATTCCAGAAAAGGCCTCACCAATGTCCTGTAAAACCTCAATATGATGTTCCAACACCTACATTCAAAAGTTTTAGCAATGAATCCAAGCATGCTGAGGCCTTGTTAACCACCCTGCCTAACTGTGATGTAAATTTCAAAGAATTATGTACCTGAACCCCTGGGTCTCTCTGTTCTACATCACTGGGGGAGTCGATGACCTAGTGGTATAATCGCTGGACTTTTAACCTAGAGACCCAGACAATGTTCTGGGGACCTAGGTTTGAATCCCGCTATGGCAATTGGTGGAATTTGAATTCAATAAAATATCTAGAATTAAGAATCTAATGATGACCGGGAACCTATTGCCAATTGTTGGAAAAAACCCATTTGGTTCACTAATGTCCTTTGGGGAAGGAAACTGCTATCCTTACTTGGTCTGGCATGTGACCCCAGAACCACAGCAATGAGGTTGACTCTGAGCTGCCCTCTGGGCAATTAGGAACGGGCAATAAATGCTGCCTAGCCAGTGACGCTGTTAACCCATTAATGAATAAAAGAAAACTACCCAGGGGCCTACTATTAATTTGATAAATCCTGACTGTGTTTGTTTTACCAAAATACAATAGCTCACATTTATCCAGATTGAACTCCATCTGCCACTTCTCAAGCCATTGACCCAACTGATTAAGATCTCTTTGTAATCTTAGATAACCTTCTTCACAGTGCACTGTACCCCCAATTTTAGTGTCACTTGCAAACTTATGAACCATGCCTCCTATATTCTCATCCAAATCATTTATATAAATGACAAACAAAAGTGAACCCAGTTCTGATCCCTGTTGAAAACTGCTGGTTACAGACCTCCAGTCTGAAAAACAATCCTCCACCATCACCCTCTGTCTGCTATCATATAGCCAATTTTGTATCCAATTGGCAAGGTCATCCTGAATCTCATGTGATCTAACATTACTTATTAGTCTACCATGCGAAACATTGTCAAAAGCTTTACTAAAGTTATCCCCTAATCAATGCTTGCCTTTCCAAATGCATGTAAATCCTATCTTTCAGAATCACCTCGAACAACTTATCTACCACCAATGCGACACTCACAGCTCTATAGTTTCCAGACTTCTTCTTACAGTCTTTCTTAAACAATGGCACAATATTAGCCACTCTCCAGTCCTCTGATACTTCACCTATGTTTATATATCATACAAATATTTCTCCTAGGGGCCCTGCAATTTTCTCCCTAACTTCTCACAATATCTTGGGATGCATTTGATCAGGTCCTATCTTTATGTTTTCTGTGACTGCAGCACTTCCTCTTCTGTAGTGTGAACTGTTTTAAAATCATCAATATTTATTTCCCTGAGTTTTCTAGCCTCCATTTCTTTCTCAACAGTAAAAACTGATACAAAATATTCATTTAATATCTTTCATATCTTCTGAGGTTCAACACACAGACAACATCATTGATCTTTCAGGGGTCCTGTTCTCTCTCGAGTGAATCTCTTGCTCTTAATGTATTTTTAGAATCATTTTGGATGATCCCTAATCTTATCTGCCAAGGCTATCTCATATCCCCTCTTTGCCGTCCTGATTTCTTTCTTAAGAATGTCCCTACACTCTTCATAATATTCAAGCGATTTAGTTGATTTCAGTTGTCTTTATCTATGACTTCTTGTGTTCTTGACTAGAACCTCAATATCTTTATTCATTTAGTGTTTCTTAATCTTTCCAGCCTTGCCTTTCACTCTAAAAGGAAGGTAATGCCAGTGAACTTTAGTTATCACACTTCTGAAGGCTTCCCACTTGTCAGTCCTCCCGTTACCTGTGAACAGTCTATTCCGATCAATGTTTGAAAGCTTTTGTTTCATACCCTTAAAATTTGCTTTACTCCAATTAAGAGCTTAAAGTTTTATGACTTATCCTTTCCCATAAAAATTTAAAAACTAAAAGTATTATAATCTCTAGCCCCAAAGTATTCCCCTACTAATACTTCAGTTGCTTGCCCTGCCATATTTCCCAAGCGGAGGTTAAATTTTGCTCATTCTCTAGTAGGAACATTTACATATTGATAAAGAAAATTTTCTGGAACATATTTAATAAATTCTTCACCATCCAAGCCTTTAACACTATTGCAGTCCCAGTCCATATTTGGAAAATTAAAATCTACTATTGCAATCTTAATACTCTTACAGATATTTGCGATCTCTCTACGCTTCTCAATTTCCCCCTGGCTATTGGAATGGTCTATTGTACAATCCCATTAAGGTGTTCACTGCTTCCTTATTTCTAATTTCAACCTATATATTTTCACTAAATGATCCCTCAGAATTATCTTCTCTAATTACAGTAGTAATATTTTCCTTAATCAAAAATGCTACGCTTCCTTCTCTCTTGCCTTTCTTTCTAACCTTCAAATGTTCTTCTAATTTTCGTTCCTGTCCTGCAGGATTAGTGAATTACAGACCAGAAAAATTCTTATGTTAGAATGAGATTTGTGTAAATAACAATGACGTGATTGATCACATGACCCAGACATCTGTCAGAAGTAAGAGACCTGTCTTGAATGAGCATGTGAACAGAGAGATCTTAGACACTATATTAGGTAGCTATATTTCATAGAATCCCTACAGTGTGGAAACAGGCCCTTTGGCCCAACAAGTCCACACCGACCCTCGCAGCATCCCACCCAGACCCATCCCCCTATAACACACCTAATCTACACATCCCTCAACATTACAGGCAATTTAGCATGGCCAATCCACCTAACCTGCACATCTTTGGACTGTGGAAGGAAACCAGAGCACCCAAAGGAAATGTGTAAACTCCACATGGACAGTCACCCGAGATTGGAATTGAACCTGAGTCCCTGGCACTATGAGGTAACTGTGCTAACCGCTGAGCCACCGTGCCACCCCGATGGTGTGCTTAACATAAGCATGAACAAAGAGGTATTAAAGTTTGTATGGGGCCATATTTCTTGATGGTCAGACAGTTGTTATATATAGCAGTTGCACATGGCAACCCTGCAAAATCCCCATCAAAGCAGATTCCAAAGGAATTGCCTGGGAAATTGAAGATTTTGCTGGGCAATTTCTGTCTGCCTCAAAATCTCAGAAAGTATCCACTTTTATCGGTGACTTCGGAGTGTTTCAATGACATTAAGCAAATAGTTCATCAAAAGACGATATATTATTAAATACATTGCCTAACTCCTGAGTAATTATTCAACTGACCCCATACTTATATTAGACATTCACAAAAATACCTCAGTCAGATCAATCTCAGGCCCAATCCCTGGCCGTCTTGACAATCCCTTCCTGGAGAAATTCCAAAATAAAGCAGTTTTCTCTTCTATATTTTCATGTTTACCTTCTGTTCTTTGCTGAAGTCATAAAATGGCCAAGGTTGATTGTATGATTATATTTCCAGAAATTCTGAACCCAGATTTCTAGCTAAAGCTGACACAAAGGACTTGGAGATTAATTTTCTGCTCCCAGCAATGGAAACCATCAAAACGTATTGTTTTAAAAGGAATACTAATGCTTTTACAGTTACATGTAATGGAAATTATAATGAGACAGATAAAGCTCAACTATTAGCTGAACAGTCTTCCAATTAACCCATGGAGATGGGCCATCAACACCTGAAATGTCAGCCTGGCTTTGTCAAATGACAGAAATCTGACCTTGATGCCTTAAATTCTGAAATTCTATGTCAATTGCTGTTTGGCCTCCAGAGAGACTACAGGTCTGCAGGATGAGTTAGCAGCCTGTCTGGATTGTCTACACTGTTGTCAAGCTTTTGGCTGAAAAGAAACCTATACTTTACCGAGGAGAAGGACAAAAACACTTGTCCCAGTTCACAGCAGAAACTATTACGGGACATTGGCCTCTAGCAAGTTGTAAATCACTGTAACTGAACGTTAATACTTCTGGAATTATCAAAACCTATCATTTATAACCTATATTATCTCTTGCCCCTCAAGTTCCTAAATGCTTGTTGTATGCGTAATGTAGTAAAGCAATCCCCTTGCATTCTGAATATTTTGTTTGTAAATCTTACCTTTAATTTAATCTAAATGTTTTTGATGTGGGTTTATTTCAAAATTAGAATCCAAGAATCAGGGTTTGGGGGAAACCCTTCAACCTATGCCAGTGATTGGAATTAAAAGAGAGTAGGTCAAACAATGCATCACTTTTGAGAAATTAAGAAGGGAAAAACAGCCATAATTTATATTCATCCTCATTTCCCCCTTTCTCTGTGAATCTATCTTCCTTTAACCAAGGTTGATTTAACTTTTCTTCCAAAACTCTATGTTCCTCATTATTGCCGGGATTCCTTTTGTGGTAATCTTAATTCTATTTTTGCTTAATTCTATATTTGTGGAATGTACGTTATTGATTCACACTTTTTGTTATTAAAATATAATTATCCATGAATGCATTAGAGGCTGCATTAGAGACAGTGCAGGAGAGAAGAAAAATTGTCATTTATTCACAGAAGGTAGGAGAGCTTTCAGGTAAAATTTGTGAAGCCTTTGGAGCCAGCTATGTTTGGAGATCTATGTCAGGAAGATAGCCAGGGACTTGAAATCAATGCCACAAAAAAAATCCTTCACCTCATTCAAGTGGACAATATGAGTGACTGTCACGCTCAGTCAATGCCCTATCCCAGCATTGTACCATTAACCTCCACGCTGAGGTATGCACCATTAGCCTCCATCATTGGCTATTAACAACTTCCTATTATAATACCTCATATCTCACATATATAGCTATGCCTCACCTTCACATAGTTAGAATTGCTTCAATCCTCATATCCCCGCATCCGACTGCTTGTACACATTGCCAGCGATTCGAACATTCATATTTGAATAGATTCCCCACAGTGTGGGGAAACAGGCCCTTTGGCCCAACAAGCCCACACTGCCCCTTGGAACATCCCACCCAGACCCATCCCCCTATAACCATACACCCCTGAACACTACGGGCAATTTAGCATGGCCAAGCCACCTAGCCTGTGCATCTTTGGACTGTGGGAGGAAACCGGAGAACCTGGAGGAAACCCACACAGATACGGGGAGAATGTGCAAACTCCGCACAGACAGTTACCTGAGGCTGGAATCGAACCCGGGTCCCTGGCGCTGTGAGGCTGCAGTGCTAACCACTGAACCACCGTGCCGCCCTTGTTGAATCATATGCTTCCCTCTATTTGGCAGAACAAGATGACATGCAATGGAGGGCAGTAACTCCTGACTCATAGGACAAGAATGATGATATCTCTGTGTCCACATGGAGGGGATGCTGTTTGCCATTGTTGGAGTAGCCACAACTGAGGCTGTAGTCTAAGCGGAGCAAAGACTACTGAAAATTACAGAATCCTTGTACTTAATCCAAATTCTCACATTCCACTTCCCTGTCATTGTATAATTTCTTCAGGCTTATACATTGAAAGCATACACATCCAACTCACTCACCACAGCCCTATCCTTGCCCCTTTCTCCCTTCAGATATCCAAGAGCCGAGCTGGCAGCAGTGGAACAGTAAGAGCTGCTTAACAAAGAATGTCACTCATTCTGTACTCATAGCCTCCAGCTCAGCTTTGGGATGTAGATTAAGGTGAGATTTGCACATAGTGAGACAATAAGCATCCTAGGGTAGCATCGGTACCGGCCCCACGGAAAGACAAGATTTGCATATAGGTTCTATTGTCAAGAATTCAATTACTTTGATGGGATTGCCTACATAGCAATGTACAATGTCTTTAATGCATTGGGTCAACCTGTTGCCAAGCCTGCACTCAGTATCAAGCAGCATGATGGAAACTTGCACCAAATTGGAGCAGAGCTTTGAACCCTTTCTTTTAACCAGTGTGGAACTGGTAGCCACTTCCATTATCACATGCCTGAACATAACCTAAACATGTTGCAATATCTTGTGGCCAATGTGTCAACTTTTATTGCAGTACCATCAGAAAACACTCAACATCTGGTTGCTTCAGTAGCTGCTCAGACTGAAGTTGTGCAGCTTCAGTGTGCTGCAACATAAGTTCAGATTTTTGCTAATGTGGCTATGGTAAAGTTTTCACAGCTCCAAGTCTCACAACAGTTTAAATGTCTCTCCTCTAACATATTTCTGGGATTGTTCCGGGGCTTGGCAGTGGCTCTCCATAATTTGAAGCTGTTATCCTTTCTGGAATAAGAGCATCTGTACTCCAGCAGTATCATTCTGCCACTAGAGATAATGGGAACTGTAGATGCTGGAGAATCCGAGATAACAAAGTGTGAAGCTGGATGAACACAGCGGGCTAAGCAGCATCTCAGGAGCACAAAAGCTGATGTTTCCGGCCTAGGCCCTTCATCAGAGAGGGGCATGGGGAGAGGGTTCTGAAATAAATAGGGAGACAGGGGGAAGCAGACCGAAGATAGATAGAGGAGAAGATAGGTGGAGAGGACAGTATAGGTGGGGAGGGGATAGATCAGTCCGGGGAGGACGGACAGGTCAAGGGAGCGGGATGAGGTTAGTAGGTAGGAAATGGAGGTGCGGCTTGAGGTGGGAGGAAGGGATAGGTGAGAGGAAGAACAGGTTAGGGAGGCGGGGATGAGCTGGGCTGGTTTTGGGATGCAGTGGGGGAAGGGGAGATTTTGAAGCTTGTGAATTCCACATTGATACCATTGGGCTGCAGGGTTCCCAAGCGGAATATGAGTTGCTGTTCCTGCAACCTACGGGTGGCATCATTATGGCACTGCAGGAGGCCCAGGATGGACATGTCGTCTAAGGAATGGGAGGGGGAGTTAAAATGGTTCGCGACTGGGAGGTGCGGTTGTTTATTGCAAACCGAGCGGAGGTGTTCTGCAAAGCATTCCCCAAGCCTATGCTTAGTTTCCTCAATGTAGAGGAAGCCACAATGGGTACAGTGGATGCAGTATACCACATTGGCAGATGTGAACATCTGTTTGATATGGAAAGTCATCTTGGGGCCTGGGATGGGGGTGAGTGAGGAGGTGTGGGGGCAAGTGTAGCACTTCCTGCGGTTGCAGGGGAAGGTTCCAGGTGTTGTGGGGTTGGAGGGGAGTGTGGAACAGACAAGGGAGTCCTGGAGAGAGTGGTCTCTGCTGAAGGCAGACATGGGTTGGGATGGAAAACTGTCTTAGGTGGTAGGGTCGGACTGTAGATGGCGGAAGTGTCGGAGGATGATGCGTTGTATCCGAAAGTTGGTGGGGTTGTATGTGAAGACGAGGGGGATCCTGTTTGGGTGGTTATTGCGGGGGCAGGATGTGAGGGATGTGTTGCGGGAAATACGGGAGACACTGTTGAGGGCGTTTTCGACCTCTGTGGTGTGTGGATAACCACAAGTTAGAATGTAGCTAATATAAAGGAGGGATCTCACAATACACAAAAACACTTCTATAAACTTTTGGTTTATTGGGGGGGGGTTGTTGCGGTCCTTGAAGAATGCAGTCATCTGGGATGTGCGGGAGTGGAATGCCTTATCCTGGGAGCAGATGCGGCGGAGGTGAAGGAATTGGGAACAGGGGATGGAATTTTTGCAGGAGGGTGGGTGGGAGGAAGTGTATTCTAGGTAGCTGTGGGAGTCAGTGGGCTTGAAATGGACATCAGTTACAAGCTGGTTGCCTGAGATGGAGACTGAGAGGTCCAGGAAGGTGAAGGATGTGTTGGAGATGGCCCAGGTGAACTTGAGGTTGGGGTGGAAGGTGTTGGTGAAGTAGATGAACTGTTCAAGCTTCTCTTGGGAGCAGATGAACCGTTCGAGCTCCTCTTGGGAGCAGATGATTCTGCCACTACCCTTGTTGTTGCCCTTCAGCAAATGATCCAAACTGCTGGCGTCAATGCTGGGATGGTGCAATCCAAAAGTGGGCATTCTCTTGCCCAAATCTGCTCAAGGTCCTCCTGCAAAACCATTAGCAGCCATCTTGGAGCCTTGCTAACACTGCATTGGCACACTTGGACATAGGTGGCAAGTGCTAAAGAATTGCAACAGCACGATTTGTTGGCGTTTGTTTTGAATGTTTGTTTTGTGATGGCCTTGTGACTTTGATTTTTTGCATTGTGAACATGTAAATTCCGTGTGAGTCTGCAACAGGTAAAAGATAAGGGATTGCTAGTGAAAAGGGATTTGGAATTGTGGCCCAAAGAGAAAACCTCTGTATAGGTCACCTCATCCCTTCCTCTCCTCCCTCAGCAAAATATGCAAATCTTGACACTTACTCCATGAAATGATACATGACTCCTCCAGAACTGTCTTAGCAGAGTCGATTTTGTTTGAGCACTCTTCATCTGTGATGGCATGGGACCCAGCAGTCACTCTCTGACTGACCACAGTGGCTGAATCGCAGATGATGAGGCAGACTATGGCAGAATGACTGCCACCACTTGTTGTGCTGTATCTCATGGTCACTATGTCACCTAACAGTAAAAATGTCTTGGACTCCATTGCAATGCAGATCACTTGAAGCATGAGACACTAATGGAAGCTTGTTGCTCTTTGTAACTGAAAAGCTTATTGTGAGCATGGAGACTTAAACGTAAATGTAATGTTTGTGCATATTAAGGAGCAAGAATAAATATCCGTTGAATCCTTTATTACCATGTTATACATAGTTAGGACTGAGTCTTACCCAGTATTGACTACGAGTTTCTTGGAGGGCTTCTTTGTCTTGAATCCTGATAAGCTTTTTTTGTGATAACTTCCCACACTCTCTTCACTAACTGTGTGACCATCCCCTCTGGTGCCCATTTATTATATTCTCCCACTTGCTACAGGAGGAAGCATTGACTATTTTCAGATTCTCCTGGGTCTCCTGGTAAAGGTGCCATCTTCATATTCCACCCATGCACTCACTCAGTTGCTGGCAGCCCACAGCTCCCCTGCACTGTTTATTTCATTTGCCCTGGTCATGCTGGACATGGGGAAATTACAGTACACTTTGTCCATGGAACTGGAAGTCCTTTTGGATGGGAAATATGTGTGGTTGTTCCCACGGTGCATTCCCTGAGATGCCAGTGACTGATAGAGCTCCAGAAGAGCATACAGTGAGCTGGAGCTGCCAGCTTATTGCTCTGTTTTTCCTGTCGGGAAAGATCACTATCTAATTTATATTCAGCAAGTTGAAGAATGGGAAGCTGCGTATCAATGAAGTGAGATGATGTTATGAAGAACATGTTAATGCGTACTTATGCAGCCTCCAACAGAGAGACGGAGTAGGTTTCTGGAGCTGATCTGTTCTGTCCATTTCTCTTCTTTTGTTCTTTATCTTTACGTGTCACATTTTCTTTTTCTTTTCAACTCCCGTCTTCAGGTGGCACCCAATGTGAAAACAAGCATGCACTCCTGGCCTCAGCCTAGGCCTGAACACCCAGCCTCAGCCCGGACCTGAACACCCAGCCTCAGCCCGGACCCGAACACCCGGCATCGGCGCGGACCCGAACACCCAGCCTCAGCCCGGACCCGAACACCCGGCATCGGCCCGGACCTGAACACCTGGCTTCAGAACAGTCTTGAACACCCGGCCTCAACCCGGACCCGAACACCCAGCCTCAGACCGGACCCGAACACCCAGCCTCCGCCCGGACCCGAAACACCCGGCCTCAGCCCAGACCCGAACATCCAGCCTCCGTCAGGACCCGAATACTTGGCCTAACCCGGACCGAACACGCGGCCTCCGCCCGGACCCGAAACACCCGGCCTCAGCCCAGACCCGAACATCCAGCCTCCGTCAGGACCCGAATACTTGGCCTAACCCGGACCGAACACCCGGCCTCAACCCGGACCCGAAAACCCAGCCTCAGCTCGGACACGAACACCCAGCTTCAACGCAGACCCGAACACCCGGCCTCCACCCAGACCTGAACACCCGGCCTCAGAACGGTCTTGAACACCCGGCCTCAACCGGACCCGAATACTTGGCCTCAACCCGGACACGAACACCCGGCCTCGACCCGGATCTGAAAACCCAGCCTCAACCCGGACCCGAACACCCGGCCTCAGCTCAGATCTGAACACCCGGCCTCAACCCCGACCTGAACACCCGGTCTCAGCCCTGACCCAAACACCCGGCCTCAGCCTGGACCCAAACACCCGGCCTACGCCCGGACATGACCACCCGGCCTCAACCCGGATCCGAACACTCGGCCTCGGCCCAGACTCTCAGACCCCTCCTGTTCCCTCTTCCAATAGTTTACCCTCCTCTGTCTCGTGTTTGCTCATCCATTTTGCAGGGTATGGCAAGTGGCAGCTGCAGTGAGGTAATGACGTCTGCCTGGCAGACCTCATTGAGTATGAGTCCCTTGATTGGGGCTGTTCATCTGGGCCAATCAGGAAGACCTGAATGACAGTTATACACAGGAGTGACAGAAGTTCTGGTTCACTCTGACAGCTGGCTCTCAGAGAGCTGTGTCAGTGTTGAGGACCCTCCATGTGTAAATAAAGGGTGACTTGGTGATGGGATACCAGCCTCTGTGGAGTTATTTCAGGAGCTATTGTAGCTGTATGTAGGAACAAGTAGGTGAACAGAATTCGTGAAGTCAGGATAAAGTCCCTTGACAGCTGCACAGTACTGCCTTACACTTCAGCACTTTTACACAACTCTGCAACCACCATACTTTTATATCATCAGAGGAACGACCAGTAGAAATCAAACAGTCAATACCAAAATGCTGAAGGATCTGGGAATTTTTTTACTACTGTTGCATGCATGTTCAGTTATGCATCTGATATTTGTTGGCATTTTTGAACTACAACTTTCATCAAATCAGTATTATACTGATGTTTTTACCAGAATAACATCCATCACAACTAGCAGTGGAAGATAATAAAATGTGAGGCTGGATGAACACAGCAGGCCAAGCAGCATCTCAGGAGCACAAAAGCTGACGTTTCGGGCCTAGACCCTTCATCAGAGAGGGGGATGGGGAGAGGGAACTGGAATAAATAGGGAGAGAGGGGGAGGTGGACCGGAGATGGAGAGAAAAGAAGATAGGTGGAGAGAGTATAGGTGGGGAGGTAGGGAGGGGATAGGTCAGTCCAGGGAAGACGGACAGGTCAAGGAGGTGGGATGAGGTTAGTAGGTAGATGGGGGTGCGGCTTGGGGTGGGAGGAAGGGATGGGTGAGAGGAAGAACCGGTTAGCGAGGCAGAGACAGGTTGGACTGGTTTTGGGATGCAGTGGTTGGAGGGGAAGAGCTGGGCTGGTTGTGTGGTGCAGTGGGGGGAGGGGACGAACTGGGCTGGTTTAGGGATGCAGTAGGGGAAGGGGAGATTTTGAAACTGGTGAAGTCCACATTCATACCATTAGGCTGCAGGGTGCCCAGGCGGAATATGAGTTGCTGTTCCTGCAACCTTCGGGTGGCATCATTGTGGCAGTGCAGGAGGCCCATGATGGACATGTCATCTAGAGAATGGGAGGGGGAGTGGAAGTGGTATGCGACTGGGAGGTGCAGTTGTTTGTTGCGAACTGAGCGGAGGTGTTCTGCAAAGCGGTCTCCAAGCCTCTGCTTGGTTTCCCCAATGTAGAGGAAGCCACACCGGGTACAGTGGATGCAGTATACCACATTGGCAGATGTGCAGGTGAACCTCTGCTAAATGTGGAATGTCATCTTGGGGCCTGGGATAGGGGTGAGGGAGGAGGTGTGGGGGCAAGTGTAGCATTTCCTGCGGTTGCAGGGGAAGGTGCCTGGTGTGGTGGGGTTGGAGGGCAGTGTGGAGCGAACAAGGGAGTCACGGAGAGAGTGGTCTCTCCGGAAAGCAGACAGGGGTGGGGATGGAAAAATGTCTTGGGTGGTGGGGGCGTATTGTAAATGGCAGAAGTGTCGGAGGATGATGCGTTGCATCCGGAGGTTGGTAGGGTGGTGTGTGAGAACGAGGGGGATCCTCTTGGGGCGGTTGTGGCGGGGGCGGGGTGTGAGGGATGTGTTGCGGGAAATACGGGAGACGCGGTCAAGGGCGTTCTCGATCACTGTGGGGGGAAAGTTGCGGTCCTTGAAGAACTTGGACATCTGGGATGTGCGGGAGTGGAATGCCTTATCCTGGGAGCAGATGCGGCGGAGGCGGGGGAATTGGGAACAGGGGATGGAAATTTTGCAGGAGGGTGGGTGGGAGGAGGTGTATTCTAGGTAGCTGTGAGAGTCGGTGGGCTTGAAATGGACATCAGTTACAAGTTGGTTGCCTGAGATGGAGACTGAGAGGTCCAGGAAGGTGAGGGATGTGCTGGAGATGGCCCAGGTGAACTGAAGGTTGGGGTGGAAGGTGTTGGTGAAGTGGATGAACTGTTCGAGCTCCTCTGGGGAGCAAGAGGCGGCGCCGATACAATCATCAATGTACCGGAGGAAGAGGTGGGGTTTGGGGCCTGTGTAGGTGCGGACGAGGGACTGTTCCACGTAACCTACAAAGAGGCAGGCATAGCTGGGGCCCATGCGGGTGCTCATGGCCACCCCCTTAGTCTGTAGGAAGTGGGAGGAGTCAAAAGAGAAGTTGTTGAGGGTGAGGACGAGTTCAGCTAGGCGGATGAGAGTGTCGGTGGAGGGGGACTGGTCGGGCCTGCGGGACAGGAAGAAGCAGAGGGCCTTGAGGCCATCTGCATGCGGAATGCAGGTGTATAGGGACTGGACGTCCATGGTGAAGATGAGGTGTTGGGGGCCAGGGAATTGGAAGTCCTGGAGGAGGTGGAGGGCATGGGTGGTGTCACAGACGTAGGTGGGGAGTTCCTGGACCAAAGGGGAGAAAACGGAGTCCAGATAGGTGGAGATGAGTTCGGTGGGGCAGGAGCAGGCTGAGACGGTGGGTCGACCAGGGCAGGCAGGTTTGTGGATTTTGGGAAGGAGATAGAAATGGGCCGTGCGGGGTTGGGGAACAATGAGGTTGGAGGCTGTGGGTGGGAGGTCCCCTGAGGTGATGAAGTCATGAATGGTGTTGGAGATGATGGTTTGGTTCTCGGGTGTGGGGTAATGATCGAGGGGGCGGTAGGAGGCGGTGTCGGAGAGTTGGCGTCTGGCCTCGGCGATGTAGAGGTCAGTGCGCCATACTACCCCTGCGCCACCCTTGTCTGCGGGTTTGATGGTGAGGTTGGGGTTGGAGCGGAGGGAGTGGAGGGCTGCCCGTTCTGCGGGGGAGAGGTTGGAGTGGGTGAGAGGGGTAGAGAGGTTGAGGCGGTTATTGTCTCAATGGCAGTTGGAGATGAAGAGGTCGAGGGAGGGTAGGAGGCCTGGGGGTGGTGTCCAGGAGGAGGACCTGTGTTGGAAGCGGGTGAAGGGGTCAGTGGAGGGAGGGTTAGGTTCCCGGTTGAAGAAGTAGGCATGGAGGTGAAGACGGCGGAAAAACTGCTCTATGTCCAACCGTGACTGGTATTCGTTGATGTGTGGTTGTAGGGGGACAAAGCTGAGCCCCTTACCCACCTTGAATTGATGTCATTTTGGAAACAAGATATGCATGCTGTACCAAAGAAGATTTACAAACTGGATTGATAGCAGTAATTATCTTCAATCTGAAGCATTAACTTACTTTCACTCTCCAGCATCTGATTTGATTTGACATCAGTTAATAATTGATTAAAGTAGTCAAAATTTAAACTCTAGATTTCCTCTAAAATTCCCCTCACATCCTGCAATAACCTCAGGAGTATGCCATTGGAAACCACCAGAGGATAATCAATACCATATCACAATGGAGCCCCAGCATTTTCTCTTTTTTTTGTAAGATGATGAGGACTTTCCCTATTGTAATGGCCAGGGATGGAGTCAAAGTTGAGGTGTGCTCATCTGCACGGGCTCAATCCTTAAATTCCCTGCTGAAGGGTCGTTGCAACAGCCTGAATTCCTTGTTTTAGGAGACATGTGTGGGATGGTCTGACTGGAAACAGCAGGACTGAGAAGTCTCCACATCATCGTAGGCATGTAACAGCAGCAATCAGCTGATGGCACAAATGCACCCATCTGACCAACAATAAATAGGTACCTTCCTGTTAATTACATAACATCACATAATCCCAGTGCACTTGCCAGGGCTGCTGATCATGAATTAGAAGCAGATATCAAAGAAATTGGAGTATTATGACCAATTTCCCAATCTGGCAGTGAGGCTGTCCTATTGGGACACCTTAAAGTCATAGATACACTGAAATTTACAGCATAGAAAATGGCCCTTTAGCCCATCGCATCTGCACTGGTGAAAACAACCACATATCTATTCTAATCCCATGTTCCAGCTCTTAGCCCACAGCTTTGTATGCCTCAGCATTGCAAGCACATATCTGACTGAGGTGTACAAAGTTCTGAAGGGCATAGACAGGGTAGATGGTATGGTATCTTTCCCCTTCGAAGGCAGGTGAATAACCAGGATGAACAATTTTAAGGGAAGGAGCAAGAAGTTTAAAGGAGACTTGAAACCATGTTTTCACTCAGAGATTTGTGGGTATATGGAATTCACTTGGTAGGGGTAAGAACCCTTGAGACATTTAAGAACTATTCAGACAAGCACTTGAAACATCATAGCAGGCAAGGCTATGGGCCAAGCCAAGAGTTAGAAAATGGGATGAAAATAGATGAATATTTTCTGTACAGCACAGACACAATGGGCCAAAGGGTCACTTTATATTATGTTAAAAACTCTATGACTCTAAATATGCATAATTCCACTTACTTGAGGAAAGAATTTAACAATCTTAATCTATCGGTTTTATGGAAGATTTACTAACCATCATTGTTGAAAGGTGAATCTGCTGCAAGCCAATGACATTCTTTTCACAGTCCCATGGCACCCAAAGTCAGAATCCCAAGTACATTCTGAAGACAGAGTCCCAAAGACAACTGAATTATTTTGAACATATTAACAGAGCCGGGTTCACTCTATCGAGCACTTCTATTCAAAGCTGCCCTTCAGAGGTACTTTAAATTCAGCATTGTGCTGAATAACAGCAGCAAGATAAAGTAGACGTTAGAAATCAAGTTGCTATGAAGTCCATGACTGGCTACTGTTCATAGAATCCCTACAGTGTGGAAGCAGGCCATTCAGCCTAACACGTCCATACTGACCCTCTGAAGACCATCCCACCCAGACTCACCCACTACCCTATCCCTGCATTTCCCACCCTAGACACTCTGGGTAATTTAGCACAACCAATCCAACAAACATCTTTGGATTGTGGGAGGAAACCAGAGCACCCAGACGAAATTCACGCAGACACGGAGAACATGCAAACTCCACACAGTCACTTGAAGCTGGAACTGAGTCTGAGTCCTTGACACAGTGAAGCAGCAGTGCTAACTACTAAGCCACCGTGCCTTTTCCTGCTGCAGTTTCCAACCATGCTCACAACATGGGGGCATGGTTCTACTAAATTATAGAAATTAGAATGCAGTCTTCAGCTAGCTAATGTTCTTCCTTTCAAGAGAGAGAAGGCAATGAATTCTCAGACAAATTTAGTACCTTGTTATGCAAATAGTGTAAATTAGTTTCACAATTCAAACAGCAATCAATTACAAGGAAGCCTGTTACGAATTACAATCACCAGAAGCCAAGTGACAGATCAACTTTAGGAAATATATTGATGTCCCTTTACTTAGGTCCAGCCAACCTATACTTTCTCTCCAAAGAGGGAACAAGCTAATGTCAATATACTGATTGCTTTGCTGAAATTTATTCCTTCACCACGTAATATCTTGCATTTTCCATACCAAGTCTCGTCTGGCATTTTTTTCTACTTTGAAAGTCTTCCTTCATTACCTTGGCTGTCTTGCAAGTCTCTCTAGCCACCCACTCATCAACGTTATCACATATGAATCGGACCAGCATTTGTTTTGATTCTGAATCATATTATAGTTCTTGGGTTCACACAATAATTCCTGAAGTACATCACACAGGCTATTGTTCCCAACACTTAGAGTCAGGGAGTCATCCTTAACTAGCATCTGTTACTCATTCTTTTGAAGCCAATTTATTCATCATCATTAAAGTTTTGCCATGAATACACACTGCTTAAAGTCCTGTCTGCCTTTCATAGCTCCAGGAAGCTTAGGTTTGCTAGACTGACTCCATCCATCTCTTTGCCCATTTTCAAGCTATAATTCATGTCTAGGTGATCTTGTATGCATTAATGTCCGTCAGTTTGATAGATACTTCACTTCAACGGAGGGTACGGAATAATATTACTGTTTGTCTACACTAACATTGATATTTTGATGGAATTGCTAATTCAGTTCATTCTGGTTCAAAATCATTTTAAGGCATCAAAGCAACCTGAATATATAGAACATATGTAGAGGAAGTTTCTTTTGTGACATTGTGACATTGTCTGGTCTAGATTAAAGCAAGACCTGTTGCCTTCAGTTTTTGCACCAGCTTTTCATTCATAACTATGGAGGTGAGAGTAGGCTTTATAGTATAGCTAAGATAACAAGGTTTGAAGCTGGATGAACACAGCAGGCCAAGCAGCATTTCAGGAGCACAAAGGCTGATGTCTTGGGCCTGGACCCTTCATCAGAGAGGTCTCTGATGAATGGTCTAGGCCCAAAGCATCAGCTTTTGTGCTCCTGAGATGCTGCTTACCCTGCTGTGTTCATCCAATTTCACACTTTGTTATCTTGGATTCTCCAGCATCTGCAGTTCCTGTTATCTCTCTCTTTTTATAGTATAGCAATGAGATAGCAAGAACTGCCGAAGCTGGAATGAGAGATAACACAGTGTGGAGCTGGAGGGGCACACCAGGCCAGGTAGCATCAGAGGAGTAGGAAAATTGACACTTCAGGTCGTGACCCTTCTTCAGAAATGGGGTGGGGCAGGGGAGCTCAGAAAAACATAGAGGGGGGGGAAGGGCTGAGGAAGGTAGATGGGATGCTGATAGGTGAGTGCATGTAGGCAGTGGTTGGTATTAGTCACTGAGAAGGAAGGAGAGCACAGGTGGGAGAAAAGTTGGACAGGTTGTGTCAGGTCAATAAGGCAGGTATGAGAGGGAGGGTTGGTCATAGGATGAGGCCTGAAGTGGGGAGATTTTGAAACTGGCAAAATCCATGTCTTGGCCATTGGGCTGTAGGCTCCTGAGACAGAATATGAGGTGCTGCTCCTCCAGTTTGTGGGTCATTGTGACACTGGGCAGGCCCAGGATGAACATGTCACCCAGGGAGTGGGAGGGGGAGTGAAATGTTTTGAGACTGGAAGGTGTTGTATGTCGTTTACAGAACACAGATGCTCTACAAAACAGTCCCCAAGTTGATACATAGTCTCACCAATGTAGAGGAGGCCACACCGAGAGCAGTGGATACATTAGACCAAGTTGACGGATGTGCAGGTGAACCCCTGGCTGATGTCAAAGGTTTGTTTTGGACCTTGAATGGAAGTGAGGGGGGAGGTGTAGGGATAGGTGTAGCACTTCCTGCGGTTGCAGGGAAAGATGGGATTAGTGGGGAGTGTGGAGTGGACGAGGGAGTCACAGAGAGAGCGGCCCCTATGAAAGGCAGATAGGGGTGGGGAGGAGAATATCTCTATGGTTGTGGGGTTGGATTGTAAGTGGCAGAAGTGGTGGATACTGATACGTTGGATGCAGATGTTGGTGGGGTGATATGTGAAGACAAGGAGAATTCTGGCTTTATTTTTGTTTTTGTTGGGGGGAGGTAAGGTATGGAATATGCAAGAGATATGTTTGGGGGCATTTTCAATCACCGGAAGGGGGAAATTGCAGTCCTTGAAAAATGAGGACATGTGGGCTGTGCGGGCGTGGAATGCCCCATGTTGGGACCAGACGTGATGGAGGCAGAGGAATGGGAGTAGAGGATCGCATTCTTGAGGGAGGGTAGGTGAGAGGAGGTGTTGCCTCGGTAGCTGTGGGAGTCGGCGGGTTTGAAATAACTGTTGGTTACAAGGCTGTCATCAGAGATGGAAACAGAAATGTCCAGGAAGGAGAGAGAGAGGTATCGGACATGGTCCAGGTGAATTTGAGGAGTGGGTGTTGGGGTGAATTTGAGGTTGGGTGCAAGGTGTTAGTAAAGTTGATGAACTGTTCAAGCTTCTCGTGGTAGCTTGAGGCAGCGCCGATACAGTCATCAATGTAACAAGGAAGAAGTGAGGGTTAGTGCCAGGGTAGCAGCAGAAGAGGGACTGTTCCACGTATCCTACAAAGAGGCAGGCATAGCTCGGGCCCATGCGGGTACCGATGGCCACCCCATTTGTCTGTAGGAAGTCGGAGGAGTTGAAGGAGAAATTGTTAAGGGTGAGGACGAGTTCAGCTAAGCAGGTGAGGGCGTCAGTGGAGGGGGACTGGTCGGGCCTGCGGGACAGGAGGAAGTGGGGACCTTTAGGCCATCTGCATGGGGGATGCAAGTGTATAGGGATTGGACGTCCATAGAGTAGATGAGGTGTTGGGGGCCAGAGAATTGGAAATCTTGGAGTAATTGGAGGGCATGGGTGGTGTCCCAGGCGTAGATAGGGAGTTCCTGGACTGGGGGGAGAAAATGGAGTCAAGTTAAGTGGAGATGACTTCGGTGGGGCAGGAGCAGACATAGACAATGGATCAACCAGGGCAGTTGGGTTTGTGGATTTTGGGAAGGAGATAGAAACGGGCCGTATGGGGTTGGAGGCTGTGGGTGGGTTGTCACCTGAGATGATAAGGTTATGAATGGTTTGAGAGATGATGGTTTGGTGATCAGGGATGGGGTCATGATCGATGGGGTGGTAGGAGAAGGTGTCAGAGGGTTGGCACCTGGCCTTGGTAATATAGAGGTCAGTGCGCCGTACCACAACTGTGCCTCCCTTATCCCCTGGTTTGTTGGTAAGGTTAGGGTTGGAGCAGAGGGAATGGAGGGCTGCGCATTCCGTGGGGGAGAGGTTGGAGTGGGTCAGAGGGGTGGAGACGTTGAGGCAATCAATACCGCCACGGCAGTTAGAGATGAAGAGGTTGAAGGAGGGTAGGAGGCCTTGAGGTGGTGTCCAGGAGGAGGGGCTGTGTTGGAGGCAGGAGAAGGGGTCTGTAGAGGGTGGGTTAGACTCGCTGTCAAAGAAATAGGCGCAGAGGCAGCGGAAAAACTGTTCGACATCCAAGCAGCATTCATTGATGTGTGGGCAGAGGGGAATGAAGGTGAGTCCTTTACTAAGGACTGGCACTTTATCCTCAGTGAGGGAGAGGTCTAGGGGGAATGGTGAATACCTGGCAGGGTTTGGGGCTGGGACTGGGTGTAGAGCTGGTTGTTGTGGGGTGGAGCTGGGTGTGGAGGCGGAGTTAGTGACATCATCAGCGTCAGCGATTTTGGCGGTCGGTTGGGGCGACATCGGTTTTGGCGTTGGCAGAAGTGACGTTGGCAGTGGGAACTTTGGTTATCACCACAGATCTCTTGTGCAGCAATGGAATGGAAGCCTTTTCTGTTGATGGAGTTAACCACGTTACGATAGGCGGCTCTCAACACGACATATATAACACCCCCTGGAAGGGGCCACCTATACTGGCAGCACCTAGCACCTGGCTACAGAACTGACCTGGTCTCAGGCAAACAACGCAAAGCAGTGTGATCTGGCATAAATTGTATCTGTAACAACCTTAACACGTGTGGGTTGAGAGATCCCACACAGGTCTACAGTGACTTCTTCAATCGCACAAAGGTTTAGCACAAATCAAAGAGACATTCAACTAATGAATGCAGCTCCATTTCCGCAAAGAGAACCGCAGGACATTGTAGAGTGTATGAGTACTGAGACCTTGCCCTCCCACAACAACATCTTACCAATGACACTTGCTTGTGGCCAGTAATTATAGCCCTCACAGTTGGACACTACATGTGTTTCACTGTTTGATGATATGAATACTGATCCACATATTGTGAAAGTGCCCGATTAATGTAATTTGGCCCCTGGAGGGCCCCATAATGTCAACCAGATCCACATGCTCAGACAGTAAGACTCCTCTCAGGGACAAGTCACTGGCATTTTTCATTTATGAGTTGCTTGAAAATGACAGGCAATGCAGGTCATTCTCAGCTTGGTGAGCCATAGATTCAGCTTGGTAGTAAAGGGGACTTCCATAAAGCTCCATGTTCCTTGCTTGCTGGCACTTCCAGGCCAGCTCATCAGCCAGAGGTTCCCACACACCCCCTAAATGGAATTACATCTGTAGCTCTCTACGTTACCTCTTGAACACTGGCCTTACAGTTTGTTCATGCCCACCATTGTGCTGTGCCCTTGCCAAGGCCACAGTGGTCATAGTTGGTCATAATATGCCCCCTGTCATAGTCATCTATGTCCTCTAATGCCCTTGCATGTTACATTACTCCCATTCACGACTATTGTCCCCTCTGCAGCACATCATGGTGTCTACTATTGACTTCTCAACTCCCTTTCGAAAGCTATGTTCCAAATTTCGTTACTTTGACTGGTGTTTGAGCGGACTCCTGACTTACCTATGTGTAGATCCCCAAATGAATTACTGCAAATTCCTTGGCCATTTGCACAGGACCTTCAGGGCAGACTGTGGCTCACTCCCTGATCTGCAGGTGATATGCACTCTCTGACCATGACCCACCACATATAGCTGACTAACCATGTCCAAGCCCTTGGACTAATATCAGATGTTTGCCTTGACTTACTGCTTCAGGACTGTTTGACTGAAGACTGCTTCCATTTACTTGACTAAAGGTGGCTCCATTTAGACTTTGAAAGCTGTCCATTTGATTGACGCAAACACAGTGTCTTTGGCAAATTGTCTTGTTTTGGTGTAGATGTGCGAGCAATATAGAACAGTGTTGTTCAGCAACATATCCACCTCCTGGATGGATGACTGCTGACAGCCAATCACAAGCCTTCTGGTTTTAGAGCTTCGCCAATCAACAAGGCAAGACAGAGATGAAGTTAAGCAGTGGCAGAAGAGGCAAAGTGCAAAAAGACAAGGCAAAGCAGAATGCTGTGAAAAACAGAAGTAGGCGCTAGGGTGAGCAAGTGCTTAGACACCAAGCGAGTAGTCCTGAGGTGCACACTGGTCAAATCATGAGTTGGATTCCTGTCCTTGTGAACCTTTGTCAAATCCACGAGTTGGGTTCCTGTCCATACTCGCAAAGTGTCCTGCAATTAAAATTGCCATAATGTAGCACTGAAGGGCACAGCTGTATTGAAAGTGGATAGGAAATGTTTAATGAGGCTGTTGTGAGACTGGCACATGTCAGGTGCCAATGTCTGTGGATAGGTGATGCATGTCGCCTTTGTCCATTGAGAGTACCTTGAGATGATGGAGACCGGTGTCCAAGATGGAGGACTGAAGGAGCAAGCAATGAACTGCAGGTGCTAGGTACCTGCCCTGATATTTGGGTCAAGAATTGTCACTGTTTAGTTTCTATCTAGCAGGTATGAGAATGAGGACCTGCATTTAAATAAGTTGAGACTACATAATAATGAGAATGTTAATACAGGCTACATTCCCTCTCACTACACACAGATGAGAACAGCATCTCGCAATCCAACACCTAGTTGGAAAATGAGACTTCTTGCTCAACAACAAGAAGCTCCTTCCCAGCCATCTCATAAAAGATTCCTGCCTTTCTCACTGCTCCACATTTTTCAGGGGCTGGGAAAATTCCACCCTTTATCTATTACAAAGTATCTGGATGTACTCCAGACTGTTCCTCAAGGCATTTTAATGAGATCTTATATTTTCCAAGGAATGATGTTACATCCTCATACAGATGATAATGGAACAGATAACATGCCCAGATGAAGGCTTCACCACATATTGCAGTGCCAGGGTCTTTGGGTCTGCAGTGTGACAGAAAGATGGTGCTGATGGTGGAGAGAGCAAGCTCTGCACAATATCATACTCCTACTTGGAGCCATGGACATCCATATTAATTGATGGTGACAGGATGCTCTCTGCTATGGCAGCCAATGCACCCAGAATCACAATAGTGAACTTCTGCCAGTGCTGTCCTGTGTTGCATTAGTGAGAACTTCACCTGAATCCTCAGCAACAGAATCTGTGAGCTCTCTTGCTCTCTGGTGAGCCACCCATCCTTTTCATCTGGCCTACCGGGTTCCTGTGGACTTGTCAGATCAGCACGGTGGCTCAGTGGTTAGCGCTGCTGCCTCACAGCACCAAAGAGTTTGCGCATTCTACCTACTTCTGCACGCATTTCCTTCGGGTGCTCCAGTTTCCTCCCACCCTCCAAAGATGTGCAGTTTAGGTGGACTGGTGATGTAAATTGCCCATAGTGTCCAGAGATGCACAGGCTAGGGTAGGGGGCTGAGTCTAGTGAAATGATCTTCAAGGGTCAGTGTGGACTCAGTGGGCTGAATGGCCTGCTTCCATATCATAGGGATACTATGATTCTATTCATCCCACATGTGTGATAGCCTCAATGGCATGTGTGCTGTGCTAACACACAAGACAGGATTGACTTTCTCAAGCAGGAGCTGGGGTTACTTTATTAGTGCTGTGCTCTTCCAACTAGAGGCTGCAAATTCAGAACAGGCAGTACTTTTGGTTTGTGAGGCAGGAACTCAGGAGGGAAAGGTTGTTGTGAAGGAATAAAGGATAGTCACTTAAATCTGAATAGATTTAAGCGCATCATGAGTTATGGCTCCGTCCCAAAAAAATCAGTGTAAATGGAATTTGCACCGAAAGCGTTTGGTTGGCAAGAACTCTTAGTACTGGTAATTATTAATTGCTGTGATATGGGGGATTTTTTTTCTTCTATGTACCCTTTTGGTTTTTCTTTCCCTGCTGGCCCATTCCATTGTTTTAATAATTATTGACGTAAGGCTAATAGTTTATTTAATGTATTTTTTAAAGCTAAGCATCACATAGCAGGTGAACCAATAACTCTATTGGCTCTCTTACCTAATCCATTCACACAAAAGCTAAGGATAAATCCAGAATTGATAAATCACGCTCCCATTACAGTTCTCATCAGCAAAGGCCTGAAAAAATTTTAGAACTACACAACAAGCCTGGGGAAAAGCCTAGTAATGAAATGATTTGAGTGGGTGATAATGGGAACTGCAGATGCTGGAGAATCCAAGATAATGAAATGTGAGGCTGGATGAACACAGCAGACCCAGCAGCATCTCAGGAGCACAAAAGCTGATGTTTCGGGCCTAGACCCTTCATCAGAGAGGGGGATGGGGTGAGGGTTCTGGAATAAATAGGGAGAGATGGGGAGGTGGACCAAAGATGGAGAGAAAAGAAGATAGGTGGAGAGGAGAGTATAGGTGGGGAGGTAGGGAGGGGATAGGTCAGTCCAGGGAAGACGGACAGGTCAAGGAGGTGGGATGAGGTTGGTAGGTAGGAGATGGAGGTCCGGCTTGGGGTGGGAGGAAGGGATGGGTGAGAGGAAGAACAGGTTAGGGAGGCAGAGACAGGTTGGACTGGTTATGGGATGCAGTGGGTGGAGGGGAAGAGCTGGGCTGGTTGTGTGGTGCAGTGGGGGGAGGGGACGAACTGGGCTGGTTTTGGGATGATTTATTCATCCAAAGAGGCACAAAATGTGTGGAGTACACTGCAAGCAAGTATTGTTAATATTCTGTTGGTTAATGCTTCAAAACAATTTGCATAATGTTCATAATTGAGGTTCATAGAATAAATCAAGTCACAAATAATACTGTGTCATTATAGAATATATGAATCTTTTGGTTAATGTAACTATTTAAATGTGGTTTAAGGAGAACAGCCTGTGCAAGATGTAAAGTTAGTAAGTAAAAATCCTTCTGGGAGAAACCTACAATAAACAGCATTGATGTCTTCAAAACAGAGATGTAGTTGTTTTTTGTCTAGTTAACTCCAACATTTCCATCAGCACTATGTCTTCAAATGCCTACCACTCAGATAGCAGATTTATTGAAGTATGTAACTGAGTGCATTAGCACATGCATTGAATTTGATTGTCTTTTAAGAATAGAATTCTGCTCAAAGTTGATACATTTTGCACCTAAAAATTGGCTCCATACATATCAACTGAACAGTGCAATGGCCTGCAACCAATTAATCTAGACGTTGGTCCTGGTGCTAAATTCGTTGAGTCCATCTTCATAATGTCTGTATTTCTGTGGCATTAGCTCTTTTCAATATGTTAGTTAATGGTGCTTCTGCTGATTTTTGTTTGGTTGGAGGTTGGGGGTATGTGTACATGCCTAGGGTGTTGGTAAGCACAGTTACTGAACTTTGGCAGTTGACCATTTGTGAGTAATTTTCAGAGTCTATTGAGTTCATTAACAGCAACAATTTCGATATGATATGTCAGTTAATTAGACACAAACAGTAAACAACTGCAACTGCTGGTGATTCTACTGCCAATATCAGAGGTGCGGAATGTGTCAGTCTCATTAAAGTTGTGAAAGCAGTATCCTGCTCTCTACTCATGCTGTTATGGAATTCTTAATTAGCTCTTTCTTCTGCTCTTCTGGTCTACCTTCTGTCTCAAGAAGGTAACTCATGGTGAGGACGAGAAGTGCCTTACATGGACAGCTCACTGGCTCTGAGCACTTGTAGATATACTCTATTTCTAGGAGCAAGTCGCTTCTGCTGTGTCAATGAATTGTCCGAATCATTTTGGCTAATGACCATGGCTCATGATGTCAGGTATTCATTGCCCCCTTGCCACCTTCAGTTGAAGGTTAGTTTTCATTCCTTCCAAGAATGAAACTTCTTGTTTTTCAAACCAGTACGCATATATGGAAGGTAGTGCGGCACCCAATAGATCTTTTGTTCACATTTGTAGAAGGCTAGTTATTACAGTAACATTGCAGTTAAATGTGGTCTAATGCTGGAAATGGAATGCTAGGAAGATACAATTTTAAGGGGGGTGGGTGGGCAATAACCAAGAAGCTTATCAAAGGGCTCTTAAGGCACAATGGCAGTGTCCTATCTCTGAGCCAGGAGATGTGGGTTCAAGTCCCACCTGCTCTAGAGGTGTGTCATAACAGGTCGGACCAGATTGATTTAAAAATATCCATCAGTAGGACCTGAGGGAAAAGCTTGCTACCAACTCCAATCAGAATTCTTCATTGATTCTACAGTCAACAACTAGTCATAAACCCTCACTGCCAAACTAAAAAAAAAATCCTTGACCTTTTTTCTCCCTGGGATGTGGGCCTGGCTAGGCCAGCTTTTATTGCCAATTCCCAGTTGCCCTGGAGAAGGTGATGGTGGGCTGTTTGTATGTAACATTCCAATCCTTGGGATAGAAGGATATGCACAGTGCTGTTAGGAAGGGTATTCTAGGAATTTGACCAAAAGACAACAAAGGATTGGCAAAATAGGGAAGATTATTACTCTCCAAATGGTGACAATGAAAAATTATGTACTTGGTGTAGAAGAAGACTTTCTGATTTTTGCCCTCATGCCTTAAATATTGACTTCAGAAACTGATCCTCAAGTCACAACTCAGTGTGCTATTTCTAAGCATTTGGCACCTTATTAAGAGTCCATCTTGTCCTATTTTCCTATCATTTTCAATTCTCCTCTACCACTGAGAAATTAGACAGTACAAATTCCCAACAGATTGATCGGTGAGTACCTGGCAGCTTCAGCTTGTTGAACACCTGACCTGATCATCTGCCAACTGATTCTACAAAACAACACCCCTATGTGCTCCATAGCCATCAGCCCCCTCAAACATGCATGGAAGTCCGCATCGGGAAAACCACCAATCTCGCCACCGCATCATCGCCCCTGCTATCCAACCAACTCAGAGACCACCCTAGTCCTTCAATATTTTACTTTGAAGCTCAGGGACTCCTGTAACTTGCATATTTCTGTCATGTCGCTCTGCATGTAGGACTAGGCACACTTCTACACTGGATGCTTTCGTGCTGACATGGACATATGCATGTTATAGATCAGTGATAGCACTCGCTGAATTTTGTGCTTACATGGAGGATGACAGCCTCTGCTCACTTACGTTTCCTGATTAGCACCCAAAGTCTTTATTGTTCAGCTATAAGCTGCCAGCCCCTGTGTGGCTTGCATTGCTCTCTAAGTGCAGAGGGAGAGGCAGACAGCTTGAATGATGAGAAGCACTGAACAGTCAACCTATCATTCAGAGATGGGGGATGGACATGTTGCTGTGTGGCACCATTCTCATTCAGCATCACATGTACCAGCAGCTTATGTAGCAAACACGCTGCATGCGATTCAGGTGAATGATAATGTGTGAAAGTCAATGGTGCTTAGGAAGGTAAAGTCAGTCAAAAGTGTAGCCATAGTCATTCAAGAAGCTTGTCTAAATCCAGCCCAGGGAGTTGACGCTGGGTAGTCAGGCACTTGGTCCCACTTGAGTCTCCAGATTCCTTGGAGACAGTCACAAATAATAAGATGGGACCTCATTGTCTGAGTGCTCTGGAACCAGGGCTTCAAACAGGTCATTGCATCTCTGGCCTCCACAATGGGGAGTGTGTAGGCCTATAAGGGGATTGTAAGATCCAAATCATAGGCTCTGGGAGCAAAGTGGGGTCAATAATAGTTTAGTAAAGGAGCTCAACAGAAACGGGAAGGTTAGGAAGTTATCAGGATCACAGGAACAGCAACAGAAAAGGGAACATGGAGGATGAAAGGAGCCCATGCATCATAGGCAGAGCCTGGAAGTCACTCACGCTAACATGAAGTTAAAGCCTCGTTATTTCGAGTGTTAACCATGTAGTAACTTCACAAAACGGGAACCGCTGCACGCTAAGTGAGTGAAGTTAGTTATCAGTCTTTTACTTGATAGTGAAATTATCGGATGTCGGATTTTGAGGCTGTTCTTGGGGTAATTTAATAATCATAACTCCACCAATAAGACAATGCTACCCATTTGGTTTCCATTTTCACTTCATCGGCACTGAGTATAGAAGACCTTCTTTCTGCACTGGTGAGTGTTCCTTTTAAGCCAGGACACGGCAATGACCCCACTTGTGATTTGGCTCCAAGCTAGCAGTGTCAGTTGGTATGACTTCCTGAGGCATTCAGCTGCAAGAAAAGGATTCACCTCCTCTCAGTCAGTTTCTCTCCATACAGCAGATCAGATTTCCTAGAAATGGGGAATGAGCCTTCCTTCCCTGTGTGACAGTTTCTGACCTGCCTTCTCTGATGCAGTGTGGAGTTGGGCCTTAACTATGGAACCAGAGGCCTGTAAGTTGGAAAGTCTCAACCTTCCTGAGTGTGTGATTCCCTGTGATTTGCACTCAACAGCTCAACTGCATACTTCGTCGGGTGTAAAGCAGAAGATTGCATAAGAAAATTCACCCTGGGACATGCTGAACAAAATACCATGAAGCTCATTCACCACCTGTTCATCTACAAAAGAAACCAATCATAGTTCCATGTTAGGATGCTGAGTATTTGGAGGGGAGCCTGCTGTTGATTTGTTAAAAGCATCTACCGCTCTTATCCTTCTAGGCAGTGTATGTAATGGATTTGGGAAGGTTCTGTCAATGGAGCTTTGGTGTATTATTGTAGTGCATTTTGTAGATGGTATTCATCGCCGCTATGCATCGGTGGTGAAATGAGTAAATATTGAAGGCGGTAATGGAGTGCCAGTCAAACAGATTACCCTAAATAATATTGAGCATCTTGAGAGTGGGTGGAGTTGACCCATCCAGACAAATGGAGTCTGTCATACTCCTGACTTGTGTCCTGTGGATAGTGGACAGGTTTTGGAGAGTCACGAGGTGAGTAACTCACTGCAGGACTCCTAATCTTTGACCTGCTCTCATAGCCACTGTATTTATAGGTATGGTCCAGGTCAGTTTCTGGTCAATGGTAACCCCAGGATGTTAACTGTGACATTCAGTGATAGTAATGCAATTGAACATCGGGGGGTGATGTTTACTGCTTGTTAAGATGGTCATTGACTGGCACTTGTGTGGCATGAATGTTACTTGCCACTTGCCAACCCAAGCCTTGATACTGTCCTCATCTTTCTGCAATTGGACATGGATTGCTTCAGTAATTGAAGAGTTGCTGAAAGTTGTGCAGTCATCCGTGAATATGCCCATTTCTGATCTTGTGATGGTGGAAGATGGCTAAAGATGGTTGAACCTGGGATGCTACCCTGAGGAACTCCTGCAGAGATGTCCTGAGGCTGAGATGATTGACCTCCAGCAAAAACACCCATCTCCCTTGGTATGAGTCCAACCAGTGGAGAGATTTCTGCCTGCTTCCCATTGACTCCAGTTTTGCCAGGGCTCCTTGGTGCCATATTCAGTCAAATGATATCAAAGGCAATCATTCCCATCTCTCCTCTAAATTTAGCTTTTTTGCCCTTGTTTAAAGCAATGAGGTTGGATCTGAGTGGCCCTGGTGGAACCCAAACTGAGCAGGTTATTGCTGAGTATGAACCATTTGACTTTCAGCAACCCCTTCTATCGCTTTACATCTATCATTTGATTACTTCCATCTTATGATTGGGAACAAACCGATTGAACTGTTGTTGGCTGGGTTGGATTTGTCCTGCTTTTTATGTACAGGGCATACCTAGGCAATTTTCCACATTGTCGGATAGATACCAGTGTTGTAACTGTGCTGGAACAGCTTGGCTAAGGGAGTAGCAGTTCTGAAGCACAAGTCTTCAGTACTATTGCTGGAATGTTGTCAGGCCCACAGCCTTTGCAGTATCTAGTGCCTTCAACCATTTCTTGATAACATGTGGAGTGAACCAAATTGGCTAAAACCTGGCATTTGTGATGCTATGAACCTCTGAAGGAGGCAGAGGTGGAACTTCCACTTGGCACTAATGGCCACTTCAGCCTTATGTTGTGCGTTGCTGTGCTGGACTCCACCGTGGTGGTAGGTATCTTTTTGGACACTCCTCCTCCAGTTAGTTCACTAACTTAACACCACTACTCGTGAATTGGTATGGTAAAGCTGCATTGAGACCATAATCGTTCAAAACTGACACTGCCGGGCTGGCCATGTACTTAGGCTGTCTGAGTTCTCTGACTGCCATATCTGCCATTAATGCCAAATCACTTTTGCCCAAATCAGGAGAAAACAATGGAAGCAATTCAAAGTTTTCTCTCAAGAAATGCAACACAGATGTCAACGTCTGGAAGAGCCTCATTCAGAGGAAACCGATGTAGAAGAAACTCCTGCGTGACGGGGCAGAATTCTTTGAAAACACACCTCGGCAAGAGGAAGCACTGAAAAGGAACCGAATTAAGGAACGCCAATGATCTCAAGGCCAAAGCCTAATTTCCCCTCCTAAAACTCCTACCAAAAGTGTAGTCAGCGACATGGCCACAGGAACAGCTCATCAGTCATGCCAAAGAACTCACGACCAATGACACAGAATTTCTGAGGTGGATAATCATATTCATCAGCAATTGTTTGCTGACAATGACAAGTCTTATAACTTCGTCAGATTGACCTCCATATTTTAAGGTTTATCTGGATCTGCTCCTGGCATGCCCTCCTACACACCTCATTGAACCACGGTTGATCTCCTGGCTTGATGGTATTGGTGGATTGGGGCAATTCCAGAATTGCTGATGGGCCAGAGCGCTTCATTTCTACAATGCCAAGAGGAATCAAACATATGATGATGTTTTCTTAAATGTTTTAGACATATATTTCAATGTTCTTGGGATAACAATGTAACTTTTAAGATGTTTACCTATAAGAGGTCCTGCACTGCCACCTAATGGCCATTACTTTACATTTCAGGCAGAATTGCCAACTCAAAAGCAGATTGGAAATACTGTGATTTGCTGGGGAACAATGTAAAATTAGTAGCACAATAAAAATATATGACTGAGTATGATTACTCAAGGCCTAAGGCTTTACTTGCATAAAATTGGCAGTTCTTAATATTGGTATTCCAATGCTGCCTTCTGGACCAGATCTTCCAAATCACTTGGCTCAGGTATAGACTGCTTGACCATCCAGATTGAAAAACACATATGGACCAGTGTGTACCCAGTATGATACCAGCCCACTTCTATTTGTTTCCATTTACTTCCCCTCATCTGTTACAGTATGCTGTGAATTTTAATTAACATGTCAAAGGCCTTTATAAATAAGAATCAGCCTTCCCGTGCCTCCATCAAATAAGTGAAAGTACTTGGAGAAGAAAGATTAAGAAACAGCATTCTTATTAGCAAAAGGATCGCCTCAACAAACCTTGTGAATAGGGGCCACTGATGAGTCTTCACTTCTGCCCATAACATCCACGTATTTAGTATCTTCCTGTGTGTGCAATTAAAAGTAAAGTTTTATAAGCAGGTTCGTTTTAACTGGAAAAATTCTATGTTGCGGTGTCAAAATTGTCTATCTGTTACTAGACTCTATTATTTGTAACAACTAGTAATTCTTGCTAAATACGGAAATTTGGCCTGTGCTTTCTGTCAACCTGGCTCTGAAAGATATGCAAACTGGTGAGTCCTGCATTGTTTTTAAACTTATACATTTTGTGATGATTCTGGGAATAGCAAGGCTTAATTTCATACCCCAATGGGCAGTATAATATTTGTGTACAATGGATCGGTGCTTTCTTATCCAGATTCAACCACAAACCAATAAATACATTATGTTTCCTTGTCTTTGATTACAGTTACTATGGTAGATTGGTGGTGTGTACAATTTAGAAGTTGGAATATTTATATAATTGGACCAGTTTATTTCAGGTCACTGGCAACCTTTAGAATGTTGGTAGTGGCAGATTCAGAGATGGTAATGCCATTGAATGCCAAGGGGAGGATGACTTTAGAATTTCTATTATTAGAAATGGTCATTGCCTGGCACTAGTGTTACTTATAACTTGTCAGCCCAACTTTTAATGTTTTCCATATGGTCCTGAACAGCTTCAGTAGCTCAAGAATTGTGAACGGTGCTGAACATTGTGCAATCATTTATGAACATCCCCACTTTTGACATTATGATGGAGGGAAGGCCGTTGCTTAAGAAACTGAAGATGGTTGAAGCTAGGATATTAATTAGCATATTAGTGAAAATAGAGAGTGTTGGTGAAACTAAAGCGGTCTGGCACCAGTTGTGGAGAGAGAAACAGAATTTTTGTTTTACAACTATTGATATCGTTATATTGTTAGATTATCATTTAATTCTAAATTTTTACTGAATTCAGATATTACTATCTACTATGAGGGCATTCAAACACATTTCCCCAGAAAGTTAGCTTGCTGTTCAGGATTTTTTATCTACTGAGATTACCACTACACCAATTTGTAATGGTGACCATAACACTATCATTGATATTGTAGAAACCCACCTAACTTACGACTGTCCTTTAGAGAAGGAAATCTGCCATCCCTATCTGGTTTGCCCACATGTGACTCCAGAACCACAGCAATGTGTTGGCTCTTAACTACCCTCTGAAATAGTCTTAGTAAGGAACTCAGTTCAAAGGTAGCTGGGGATGGACAACAAATTCTGGTCTTGCCTGTGACACCCACATTCCATGAAAAATAATTAGAAGTTCTGTTTTTGTTTGATCTATTTTCCCCCTTGCATTAACATATCTTGTTTGCACTGAAATCGTCTCCTTTTTAAAATCAGGCCTGTGTTGCTTCATTGTTTGTGACTGCTAATTTTTGACATTCTTAGATCTGCATCAGATCTGTTCTCAAAGCACTGAAATTGGTTCCCTTCAAATCAAGAACTTTTGGTCCAGCATAGCTAGCCTAAACTTATTTTTCATACCAAAATCAATATTTTCTCCAAATATTCCACTTTTGACTTGATTCACTTGGCCTACATCATTCCCTGGGATAAGCTCTAGCAATGACTCATCTCTCTTTGGGGCAGAAAGTTACTTACATAGACCTTTTAACAATACACTTCAGATACTCTTGCCCCTCTTTGTCCTTTGCACATTTATTGTTAAAGTCCAAATTCACATAACTGAAGATCCCTACTATAAGTGCTATATGGTTTTTGCACCTCACTGTAATTTCCTTGCAGATTTGTTCTTCTATACTTTTTCCATTAGTTATAATCTATAGAATTCACAAAATAGTTTGTTGAAACCTCAATTGTTTCTTAGATCTAACCAAGTAGATTCTGTCCTCAATCCTGATGTGTCGTGGCATAGGCTCCAGACCAGACAGATCTGTTCCTTTAAGATGCTTACAAGATATCATGACATGTAATATTAGTAAAAAGATACACACCTTTGTTTCAATCACTCGCTTTGTGTCTAATAGAATAGATTTAGTGTATTCAGTCGGTCCGCTATGGGTGTGTTAGGTTTGGGAGCACAGAATAGTGGCTAAGTGTATATGTCTGTGATACTACAGACATGTAAATAATTAGTTCTGAGGAAGGGTCACTTGACTCAAAATGTTAACTCTGATTTCTCTCCATAGTTGCTGCCAGGCCTGCTGAGATTTTCCAGCAATTTCTGTCCTTGTTTCTGATTTACAATATTCACAGTTATTTGCATTTTTATTTTGTAAATAATTAATATTGTTTATAAACTTCAAGACATCTGTCTCAGCAAACGCTATACTCATTGTAGCATATAAAAATATAGAATTTAGGAGCAGGAGTAGGCCATTCTGCACTTTGAGACTGTCCCAAAGTTCAATTTGTTCACAGTTGATCCTCTGTCCCAACACTCTCTCCATACCACTTGCTGCCTTTACTATCTAAAATCTTATCAATCTCTTTCTTGCCTATACTCAGTGCCCTGGCCTCCACAGCCTTCTCTCGGAGTGAATACGATAGGTTGACCACTCTCTCAGTGAAGAAATGTTTATTCACCTCAGGCCTAAATATCCTGTGCCTGTGACCTTTGGTTCTGGCATCCCCAAATAGGGGAAACATGCTCCCTTCACCTAGTCTGTCCAGCTGTGTCAGAATTCATCAGATCTCTCCTCATTCTTCTCAACACTGGTGAATATAGGCACAGTCAAACTAATCTCTCTTCATACAACAGATCTGCCATTCCAGTGAGTGATCTTTTGCTGTAATACATCTGACAAGTGTTTCCATTCTTAGGTTCGGAGGCCAAAATTGTACACAATGCTCCAGCTGCAGTCTCACCAAAACACTGCATGATTGCAATAAGATAATCTGACTTCTAAATTCAAAACCTTTGGAAACAAAGGGCAGCATATCACTTGTCTTTCTGACTACTTGCTTCCACTATCCCTTTTTGTTTTCTTGGCTGGTATACAAGGGCACCCAGTATATTCCCCAATTTGTCCAATTTAAATAACACTCTGCCTTTTTGTTTCTTATACCCAAAGTGGATAACTTTACAATAATCCACATTATATTGTAACCGTTGTGTGTTTGACCACACAATCAACGTATGAAGATTACCTTGAAGACTCCTAGTATCCTCCACACAAATCACAATTCAGCCTAGTTGTGTGTCATCAGCAAACTTGGAAATTTTGCACTTGGTTTCCTCATCGAAGTCATTTATAGATATATTGTGAATAGCTGGGGATGAAGTACTGATCCTTGTGGTACACCACTATTCATTACCTGACATATGGAAAAAGTCACATTATTTCTGTTTCCAGGTTATCAACCAATCTATACCAGTATGTTACAACCAACCCATGTGTTTTAATTTTGCCCACTAGCCACTTAGGTGAGATTTTATCGTAAGTGTTCTTGAAATCCAAATATACCACATCCACTGATTCTCCTTTATCTGTTCTATGAGTTACGTTCTCAAACAAAAACTCCAGATGATGAGTTAAGCATAATTTTTGTTTCATAAACCAATGTTGACATTGTCTAATCCTGTGAATGCTTTCTTTGGAAATGTTCTTTTAGGACAGCTTTTGTAACAGACCCAAGCATCTCCCTATGACAGATGTTAGGCTTACTGATCTGTAATTCGCTGTTTTTCTTTCCCTCCTTTATTTTTGAATAGTGAGGATAAATTTGCTACAATCCAATTTGTGAAAACTGTTTCAGAGTCTATAGAATTTTGAAAGATCATTATGAATATATGCAATATTTTCAGCACCAATTCTTTTGGTATTCTCGGTTGTAGATCTTCAGGCCCTTCAGATTTGTCAGCCTTTAACCCCATTAATTTCTCTAGCAGTTTTTGTTCACTAATACCGTTTTTCTTCAATTCCTCTGCCTCGTTAGACTTTTGGTTTCCTAACATTTCTGGGCAATTATTTGTGCCCTCTTCTACGAACACAAAATCTATGTGCAACACTGTTTCTTTGTTCCCTGCTATAATTTCCCTTCTTCTGAATGTGAGGGGCATGAATTTGTCTTCAATTACTTTTTTCTCTTATAATCACAGAAGCTTTTGCAGTCAGTATACATGTTACTTGCAAGTCCACTCGCATATTCTATTTCTTCCCTTCGATCAATCTTTTTGTCCTCTTTTGTTGAATTTGAAACATCCTTGGGCTTGCTGGCGAAATTGTATGCCTTCTCTTTAGATCTAATACTAACCCTAATTTATGGTGTAAGCCATGGTTGAGTCACCTGTTCCGTTTTATTTTGTGTCGGGCAGGATTGTATAATTGTAGCAATTCATATATACGGTCTTTAAATATTTGCTACCAACCCTTTTATCAGTAAAGCTCCCCAATCTATCAATGGCAACTTGTGACTCATACCCTTGTAGTTCACCTTTATTTAGGTTCAGAGTCAACTTATTCACTTTCCTTCTTAATGAACAAGTCAATTTATTTGATTGTTCATTCCTCAGTGAAATGAGTACAGAAAGATTGTACATTAATCCTGTCTTATTATACAATACCCAATCTAGGATATCATACTATCTCTTCAGAGATGGTAGGAACTGCCAATTCTGGAGAATCTGAGATAACAAGGTGTAGAGTTGGATGAACACAGTGATCCGAGCAACATCAGAGGAGCAGGAAAGCTGACATTTCGAGTCTGGGCCCTTCTTCAGAAATCCAGGCCTGAAACGCCAGCTTTCCTGCTCCTCTGATGCTACTTGGCCTGCTGTGTTCATCCAGTTCTACACCTTGTTATATCGTACTATCTTGTTGGTTTCAAATGCTTTGGTCCACAAAACCACCCTATATATACTCCAGGAATTGTCCTCCACTGTATTTTCACTAGTTTGGTTTGTCTAATCTATATGTAAATTAATGTCATCCACGATTATAGTTGCATCCTTTTTGCAGGCATCCCTAATCTCCTATTTAGTGGCTTGCCTTTGATCTCTGCTCCTGATTGGAGCCTACAGATAACCCCACTGATGTCCCATTCATATTTCTTGTCCCCATCCACAGATTTCACATTGTTATTTTCTAAGCTAATACCCTTCTGCACTATTTATAAATCCTATTATTTACAAACAAAGTTACACTGACTTATTTCTCTACTTTCTGTCCTTCCTAAATATTGAATACTCCGGATAATCAGTTTCCATCCTGGGTCACCCTGCAGCCACCACTATTGCAATCACATCGTAGCTATGTTTATCTATGTCTGCCATTAATACATTTACCTTATTGCGAATGTTCCACACATTAAGACACAATGGCTCTAGACATGCCTTTTAATCTTTTGAGTCATCTTTACTTTATTTTGCACTTATGCCCAATTTGTTTTTCATCCTTGATTCTTCTACATTCCATTGTGGTTTCTTACTTTTCTGCCCTTTGTTTCTGTTCTTGTTTCTCCCTCCTCTGCCTCCCTGCTCAGATTCCCATCCCTATTCCATTCTAGTTTAAAAGTTCCCTGACACCACAAACAAACAGCTCCCATGGACATTAGTCCTCGTTCTGGAAAGATGTCAGTTATCCTATCTTCTCCAGAGCCAGTTCTGAATCTGAATCCCTCCCCTATGCACCATTTCTCCAGCCACATATTCATCTGATACATCCTGTGATTTCTACATTTGATTGCACATCACTGTGGCAGTAATCCTGTGATTACTACCTTTGAAGTTCTATTTTAAACTTATGTTCTAACTTCCTATACTCAGCTTATAAGAGCTTGTCTCATTTTCTGCTTATTTAGTGATATGTGCCATGATCACAGGCTGTTCACTGTACCCCTTCAGAATGCCTTGCAGTATCTCCAAGACATCTTTGATCCTAACACAAGGGAAGCAACATATCATACTGTACTTGCTTTTGTGGCTGCAGAAATGCCATCTGTTCCGAAAACAAAAAATGCTGGCAATCTCAACAGGTCAGGCAGCGTCCATGGAGAGAAAGCAAGCTACTGTCTTGAGTCTAAATGACTAATTTTTTGTTAGAATCCCTGCAGTGTGGAAACAGGCCCTTTGAGCCAACAAGTCTACACTGACCCTCAGGATAACCCACCGAGGGATATTCCCCAAACCCACCTAATCTTCACACCCTGAACAATGTGGGCAATTTAGCATGGCCAATCCACCCAGTATGCACATCTTTAGACAGTGTGAGGAAACCAGAGCACCCGGAGGAAATCCACATATACAAGGGGAAAATGTGTAAATTGAACCCTGGACTGTGAGGCAGCAGTGCTAACCATTGAGCCACCGTGCTGCCGTTCATCAGAGCAGATGTGAAGAGTGAAGTGGGTGGCATTTATGCAATAGTTGGGGATGGGATTGGTGCAGTGTTTGGGCAGAAAGGGTGTTGATAGTTTAGATTAAGTGATTGGAAATGTGAAAATGGCAGGATAATGGTGTGTCTAACTACCAGACTTACAGACAATCCCACTGGGGAGGGTGGAGGGGTGAGAGGTCATAGTGACATAGAATGTAACAGGTAAAGCTAAACGAAAGGAAAGGAGTGGGAGATGGTGCACAATTTGAAGGTGTTGAACTCAATATTAAGCCCAGTAAGTTGTAAAATGCCTAGACTGAAGATGAGATGTAGTTCCTCCAGGTAGTGCTGAAATTCACTGGAACTTTGCACCCTCCACACTTTCGGGATTTATGAAAATAATTCCATGAATACAATTAGATAAACCAACATTTACAGAAGGACACAGGGACTTGAATGTGCATGTGCGATTATCTTTAAAAATGGGTGGCACGGTGGCTCAGTGGTTAGCACTGCAGCCTCACAGCGCCAGGGACCTGGGTTTGATTCTACCCTCGGGCAACTGTCTGTGTGGAGTTTGCATATTCTGCTCATGTCTATGTGTGTTTCCTCTGGGTGGTCCAGTTTCCTCTCACAGTCCAAAGATGTGCAGGTTAGGTGGATTGGCCATGCTAAATTGCCTGTAATGCTGAGGGATGTGTAGATTAGGTGGGTTATGGGGGGATGGGTCTGGGTGGGATGCTCTGAGGGTCAGTGTGGACTTGTTGGGCCAAAGGGCATGTTTTTTCACTGGAGGGGTTCTATGATATGCTGAAGACTGACAAGTGGGCATGTGTGCAGGATGCCCAGTAAATACCTGTCTGCTCCCCATCACTCTTCCTACCCTTTTGTGCAACATGCACCTGTGTCTACCCCCCAGCAGTTTCCAAAATGATATATCTGTTAGAGGGGAGCCAGCCATTGGGGTCTCCTGCACTACCTTCCTTCCTTGATTCTGCATAATGGTCACCATCCCCCTTCTGCCTGTTCAGGCTTTAGCTGTGGTGTGACCATCTCACTAAATGTTCTGTCTATGACAAGCTCACCAATGCAAACACAACACAATGTGCAGCTGGGGGAACACAGCAGCTCAGGCGGCATCAGAGGAGTAGGAGAGTCAACATTTCGGGTTTGTCTGTGTCCTTCCAGCTCCATGTTGTGTTGCCCCTGACTCTAGCATTGGGCAGTTCTTGCCATCTCCAACCTCACCAATGCAGATGCTCCATTGTGAATCCACCCACTGCACTCCTGCAGCGGGACATACTTCCTATACATGTGGGGTGACTGGGGACACCAAAAATGCCTATGATGTCCATATAGTGCAGGAGAAGCATATCATGGGCATGAGCTCTGCTGCCGGTACTTCCCTTTTTATTAGGTTCTTTTGTTACTCACTTTAAAGAATACTAATTATGCAAGTGACCTTTATCTATCCGAACCACTGCCACCTACATATGTTTCGTGGGTGAACATGCAGAGAGCTATAACACACATCAGACTTGTCTTTAATATTCTCCTTAATAAATGCTGCTTACTTTCCTTCTCTATCTTTTCTGAACTCATTGTGCCCAGGAATGTTTAGTACACAGTTGTGCGCTTTTCTGAGTCTTTACAAGTGAGCTAGTCTACTCCAGTGAAAATATGAATGAAATCTTTGAGAGCTGGAGACTGCGTGGATATGTTGAAGGGACTCGATTTGGGTAGGATGATCTTCCGGTCGGGGGTCCCTGCAGACTTAGTGGGCTGAATGGCCCTTTTCAACACTGTGGGAATTCTATAAGGGTAGCACTATGGCTAAGTGGTTAGCCCTGCTGTTTCACAGCGCCAGGGACCCAGTTTTGATTCTACCCTCTGATGGCTGTCTGTGTGGAATTTGCACATTCTCCCTGTGTCTGTGTGATTTGCTCCGGCTTCCTCACGCAGGTCAAAGATGTGCAGGTTAAGTGGATTGACCATGCTAAACTGCCCATACTGTCCAGAAATGTGCAGGTAGATGGATTAGCCATGGGACATGTGGGGTTTCAGGGATAGGGTAGAGAGGGGGTCTGGGTGAGGTGGTTTCTGGTGGTTAGTGTGGACCCAATGGGCCAAATGGCCTGCTTCCACACTGTAAGAATTCTATGAATACATGTATGACAAGTCAACGAATACATTTTTTAAAGTGGGTGAGGATCTGCAACCTGATATACTGTGGGAATGAAATGACTGGAATGTCATTATGGTTACTTGGAATGATGAATAAGAAAGTGGAGTCTATTGAATGCTGGTGGAGGAGTGTTGCTGTGCTGTAAAGCCTACTACAGTAAGGGGGAGGGCTGGGATATAAAGGGGATGGCAGTTGAGCAGCCCATGCCAGATCTGATATTGTCCACTCACTGGCAGCCCATACACTTACTCGCAGGATACCTCAAACACTGAATTTTCAGGCCTGACACTTGCACAGAAACAAAAAAAGAATGTTCTGTGACTGACACAAACACAGAAACAACATCTCCTGAATGTGGAACACAAAGGCCTTATTAGGGTCACAGGATGAAAAGCCAAAATTATTGGAGAGCCATAGAAAATCCAGGACAGTTCGTCACCCAAGTTCAGAAGTTTCTGAAAAAACAATTGGGTGGAACCTTACTTTGGCAGGTGCTGCTACTTGTGGAGAGAAAACAAATTTTTTGAAAGAAAGAAACTGGAATGCTAAGAAGACTCAAACTTCAAAGGGCATTATGGCTGAATCCGTTGACCACATTGATGGAATGAACTGCTGAGAAACTCAGTGAGATAGTTTCTATTGCATCTGCTTCTGCATGTCAAATTTATTGTTTGCGCCAGACTATGACTTTGCTGTTAATTTACACTTGATTTACATTGATTCTGTTTTGCTTCAAAGCAAATTTGGAAAAAGAGAAATCTTGTCAAGTAACAGTTTCACTTTGAATAATTAAGTACATTTTATTTTGTTTTATTTTATGGATCCTGAAAACGATCATGCGAGACTTGCAATTTTGGATGTTGCAATGAGTGGGTTGAGGTCAATAGAGAGAATGAGATACAAGGAAATTGCTTATTAAACTCTGTTTTGCTCTGTAGGAAGCCATTTCTCCCCGAGTGTAACAACATAATTCTTCATCCCCCTGCAGGATCTTGTGAATCAATAGTCATTTGCCTTCCTTACTATGTGTGGTTACTGAATGTCACTGGTATTTTATATTGAACACTGTGTAATTGCACTTTGTATCTCTTGTTTTCTGTTCACTTTAGCCCTGTATACCGCTCAAGTATATATGGAAATTTCCAAAAATGCACACTTTACATTTCACCTTCAATGAAAAGAAGAAGGTTCAGAATCCAACCCGTACTCTTGATCTCGATTTCATTTTCATGTTGAATGGTCAAAATGTTCTTTTTTTCAGATTTACAGCATTTATCTTTTCTATTATTTGCAGTCAAAATGTATTCCTCCTTGTCCTTAATGAAAATAGTAATTGCAGAATCTTATGAGAAATATTTGTCTGTTTAGAACAAAACACAGCTATAGCCCCTCAAAAAGCTTGGACAAATTAAACCTTGTCCAGTAGAAACAGATTGATTCACTACGGAAATTTCAAGCTAAATGTAAGCACAAGAAGCCATGTCTATTTTTTTCTCTCCACCCCATGACTAGTCGCTAATTATTAAAATACAGTTATATCACTGAACCTCAGCTTCCAGAGAAAGCAATGTTTAATGTACACCATCGTCCTCCAGCAGCATCCCATAGATCTGGTATCACTTGACAGTCTATTAAAAGCTTTATCAGTTTCAAGTGCAGAATTATGGAATATATTTTGTTTGTGCTTTAGTTACAGAATAACTATCGTATCGGAATAACATGTATTGATATACCAGAGGCCAGAATGTTAGGTTGTCATGGTAACTCCAATATAATGGAGCTTATGAATAGCCAGTGGCAGCTTCTTATTTAGAAATAAATTCTAAGGTAAGATAAGGAGAGAAATCTAATGCTAAATACATTAACATCCAAATAATCTCCCAAAAATAAATCATTGTCTTCACGAAAGAAGACTTTGGTATACTTACATTTGTATACATACATAGCATAATACTCTAAGTTACATTAAAATATCTTGCCCTAGAAACTGGGTGCTGCAAGGCGCACAGTTATAGAATCAAGAAGATTACACATAACCAGAAATCCAGAACACCATATTGGGTGAACAATACTCTTGAATGTGCTTCTTAATGTGTTAGCTACTTAATGTTTGTAAACAACAGTCTAACATCTGCCATGCGTCCCACTGCAAGGTTGGTTTGTTCCAAGCAGTCCACAGTTGTGTTGCCTGCACTCAGGGAAACCAACTCTGAAGATTCCCCACTAAACCAGTATTTGCCTTCCCCACTAAGCACCAAACTTGCTGCTGCTGCTTGTGACTCCAAAAGTCCTGCAATGCCCTTCTCAAAACTCTTTTCATGCCCCTCCTTTGAGATTCTGATCTCCAGGCCTTGGTCCTGTAGGCAGACCAATGCCAGGTCATCTACATGAGACCTTAGGTTCACACCCATGCCTGTCACTCACTCCCGGAATCTGTTAATGCTCCTTCTTGATCTGTCTGATCTCTGGCAATAGTTCAAGTTTATTCCAAAGCACAGACACAATTGATGCTTAAGTTCTGTGTTTCCAGGTTGCAAAATAACAAAGGAAAGCTGATAAGACGAGTTATACACAATGTAAATGTGAAAGATAATGGTCTATTTTCTATTGATAATCAATGGCCATTGACATTGTGACTGAAACTATTTCGGTGATACTGAAAGATTAACATCAAATTTATATTGTATGGCAGTGACTAGCAAACCTTTCATTGAAACTGGTTATCTGATATTGGAACCTACTCTATACCAAACCACAGAAAAGATATCAGGGCAGTTTGCAGGATAATATTATTGACAGCTGCACAGAAGGGCTGTGTCATCTTTTGTCTTTCAAAAACCAAAAGGCCTAAAGTATTTTAAAATGTTTTACAGTCTGATTCCAAAGCTCTGAGTTTATCTGTACGAAAACAGGTCTTCCTGATGCAAAGCCACAAACACATGCTTACATGACCGAAACAACCTTCACTTGGAAGGAGCTCAGCAGTGACTTTTGATTTCTGACTCCAAATACCTGAACTTATCTGATTTGATTTGATTTATTATTATCACATGTACCTAAGTACAGTGAAAATTTTTGTTCTGAGTGCAGCACAGGCAGATTATAACATACAAAAATCATAGCTAGACTTAATGAAGAATGCAAAGTCACAGCTGCAAAGAAGGTGAACAAAAAGCAAGACTAACATTAGATTTTAAAGTTGAGAGGTCCATTCAGAAGTCTAATAACAGCAGGGAAGAAGCTGTTCTTGAACCTGTTGGTATGTGTGTTCACTCTTTTGTACCTTCTTCCTGGTGGTAAGGGCGTGGATCACCCTGCCTGCCAATGTAGTTAACTCAGCCACATTAGGGGCATTTAAACAGTCCTTGGATAAGCATGTGGATGTTGGTAGGATAGTGTAGGGGGAGGGGCTTAGATTAGTTCATAGGTTGGCACAACATCGAGGGCCAACATCGAGGGCCAAAGGGCCCGTTCTGCGCTGTATTGTTCTATGTTCTATGTTCCTGGTGGAAGGGGTTGGGAGAGATTATCACTGGGGTGGGAGGGGTCTTTGATGATGTTGGCTGCCTTTCTGTGGCATCAAGAAGTGTAGATGGAGCCAATGAATAGAATTTTGGTTTATTTGAAATACAAGTCAAAACATTTCTTCTTTACTAGACATGTGAGAAGTCAAAACATTCTTTTAATTTAAACTTTGTTGTATAGACTGCCATATTTAATTGTATTGTTCCCGAATCTTCCTGACTTAGCACTTTGATCTTTCAGGATGTATTAATAAGAAGCCTTCTTTGTTTAAACTGATGAAAGTCTGCTGCTGGCATCTTATAAATTGACCATAGACTGACAAGTGTTTGGATAAACACACATCTACTTACTCAAGGGGGTGACTGGCTCAATTGGTTGGACAGCTGGTTTGCAATGTATAGTGAAGCTACCAGTGTGGACTCACTACTCTCATTGGCTATGGTTACCATGAACAACTCCCCTACTCCACTTCTCCACTGTGGTTAAACCACCACCATCAGTCATATCTCTCTCTCTCTCTCTCTCTCTCTCTCTCTCCAAGCAACGAGTGTATAATGGCTTTACTTGTTGAAAACAAAATTTCACTGATTACAGGCAGAAGGAAAAAAAAACTCTTGCATTTCTCCTCCTGTCTAAAACAGAAATCCTGGTATTGAATCCAGGATTTGGACCAATTGAATGCAAACAAGACAAATCTGACATTAAAATAATAATTTGGAAGCCAATGTAGACTAGTTCAACAACTGAAATTGTTTCTCTAAAACATGAGAAAGAGACATGACTGGTTTTAATGCAAAATGTACTTGTGAGATATAAGGACGTAACTTTCTAAAACTTAGTATCACAACAGATAGATGAGATAACGACCATCATTAAGTTGGTAGAATTTGTCATACAGCATGAAACAGAGAGGCCAACATGTGTCGAAAATTGCTGGCTGAGCATTTCAGCTTCGATTCAGAGTCAGAACAGTAGAAATAAACAGAACCTGAAACAAATGAGGTCACCCAAGACAAAATTCACACTGAAGAGCAAAGACTACTGTTAGGGACAGAGGGAGAGAGAGCTGCAGAAATTGGAGATGGAACTCGAAGCACAGAAAGATAGAGACTTGACATAGCTTGAGGTAGGCAGAGAAATTCTGAGTTTAACTACATTCACCTAGTCCAGGGGCACATCATAATTACTCGTATTCAAGTACTACTGATTTGCAGAGGAGAATGTGGAAACTTTCTTTATAGCCTTCAAGAAACTGACAGCTCAGTTACAGAGGCCACTAGGTTTCTGGATCCTCACAATACAGGGACAGCTAATTGGAAAACACCACAAGCCTTCTTCTAAGCTACCTACAGATATTTTTGCCAATTATGTTAAAAGGAAAACTGCTAATCTAAATATTTATGACCTCATGTCAGATGTCTATGGTATGAATCCCAGAATTCCCAGACAAAACCCACACAGATTTTCCTGGAGTTCAAAAGATTTAACAGTAGCTCTCTCTAGCAAATGTATCCGAAAGAATGTGAGACAGAATAAAGAGTAATCCATCCCCAAAGTAACAGAAATAGAGAAGCCTCTACTTCTGAAATATTGCTTTTGTGAAAGCTACAATGAAGTTTCAAATGCAGCTAACACAGAAGCATGGAGGGATCACCTTCAAAACTTAAATCCACCTGTACACAGAAATTCAACTCTGAGGAAATTGATGATCAGATGGTGGAGGAAGGTGAGTGGTAGGGAGAGGGAGTGGGCAATTCCTCATTGTGATCTAAGAACAATTCACTCCACACCTCTACCCAAGAAATTCAAATCATCAAAAGTTCAGGACCTGTAGATATTAGCCTAACATTTTCTGGTTAGCCATGATGAACTTACGTGGAATGCAATGAAATGGAAAAAACATATGAAACCTGGTGATGAACTAATGATTAGGAAGAGGGCATTGGTTTTTAAAGTGCTTCTGAGTTAGGTTGAAGGAATCTGTGTGTTTAGATTGAAGCCTTGTCACTCAGCAGTAATTGACTGAAACGTCACTGTGACTCCGGCAAAGCTGAAGTTTTGTTTAAAACAGACTCAGTGAATCAGATGCGATAATGTGGACTACTTATTAGCTAAGATAACAAGGTGTAGAGCTGGATCAACACAGCAGGCCAAGCAGCATCAGAGGAGCAGGAAAGCTGGCGTTTCAGGCCTAGACCCTTCTTCAGAAATGAAATAGCCCCGAAACGTCAGCTTTCCTCCTCCTCTGATGCTGCTTGGCCTGCTGTGTTCATCCAGTTCTACACCTTGTTATTTTAGATTCTCCAGCATCTGCAGTTCCTACTATCACTGAAACTACTTATTAACTTAACTTGTGATTGTTGTAGAATTGTGCCGTGTAAACATTATCCAGTCAATTAGATGAGAATTAATTGGTAAACAGTGAAAGCAAGCTAAGTTTAATGTCAAAGTTCATTAAAAGTAAGAGATAGTTAAGTCTTAATGAGTCAATTGATCAAACCAACATGGAAAGCATGATACAGTTCTGGCATTTAGAATTTATCAAGCTGATCATCTGCTGGAGACTGGATGGTGCCAAGAGTGTAAATGCATAGCTCTTTATATTGAATGAGTTTAGACAAACCTGCCTCCCGGGATTGAGGCGGTTGATTGATTAATGACTAGGAGTTGAGACACTTGTTCTAGTCTATCTTCAGACAAGTCCATGTAAAAGAAAACAACAAATGTTGGGGATCACAATGGGTCAAACAGCAGTGCATGCTAATGTTTTGTGTCTGGATGACTCTTCATCAAAGCTGTGATCTCCAGTACTTGTTTTCAGTACAGATTCCATATTTGCTCGCCCATGTAAAACAGTTCACTTGTAATTGTCAGCATTGCATGGGTAAGATTTTTGCAGTATTCATCGAAGTATACTTTGTTTGAATAAAGAAAATTGGGTACATTCAAGTGTTAGAATGGCCTTGAGTTATTGATATCCGAAGTAAACTCAGTGGATGTTGGAAAGTTGAAATAAAAATCTACAGATCTAAATTCACAGACAAGTGGCTTGTTAAAACAGTCATGAAAGTGTTAAGGACTTTGTAGATGGTTTACCTATCGCAAGCTTCCAAACATAGTTTAGCCTTGTGAGGCTTAGCTTCTCCTAATAGGTAACCTGTCCGACACTTCCGCCATCTGCAATCCAACCCCACCACAAAAGACATTTTTCCAACCCCACCCTTGTCTGCCTTCTGGAGCGACCACGGTCTCTGCGACTCCCTTGTCCGCTCCACACTCCCCTCCAACCCCACAACACCTGGCACTTTCCCCTGCAACCGCAGCAAGTGCTACACCTGACACCACACCTCCTCCCTCACCTCCATCCCAGGCCCCAAGCTGACGTTCCACATCAAGCAGACGTTTACCTGCACATCCACCAATGTAGTATACTGCATCTGCTGTACCCGGAGTGGCTTCCTCTACATTGGGGAAACCAAGCGGAGGCTTGGGACCGCTTTGCAGAACACCTACGCTCGGTTCACAATAAACAACTGCACCTCCCAGTTGCGAACCAGTTCAACTCCCCCTCCCATTCCTTAGACGACATGTCCATCTTAGGCCTCCTGCAGTGCCGTAATGATGCCACCCGTAGGTTGCAGGAACAGCAACTCATATTCCACTTGGGAACCCTGCAGCCCAATGGTATCAAAGTGGACTTCACAAGCTTCAAAATCTCCCCTCCCCCACTGCACCCCAAAACCAACCCAGCTCATACCCGCCTGCCTATCCTGTTCTTCCTCTCACCTATCCCCTCCTGCCACCTCAAGCCACACCTCCATTTCCTACATACCTACCTCATCCTGCCGCCTTGACCTGTCTGTCCTCCCTGGACTGACCTATCCCCTCCCCACCTCCCCACCTCCCCACCCATACTCTCCTCTCCACCTATCTTGTCCTCCATCCATCTTCGGTCCCCCTCCCTCCTTTCCCTATTTATTTCAGAATCTTCTCCCAATTCCCCTTTTCTGATGAAGGGTCTCGGCCTGAAACATCAGGTTTTGTGCTCCTAAGATGCTGCTTGGCCTGCTGTTTTCATCCAGCCCCACACTTTGCTATCTTGGATTCTCCAGCATCTGCAGTTCCCATTATCTCTGATCATAACTTTAGTTCTGATTCTTTTTCAAGTGCTAAAGGTCTTGGGAATCATATGCCTATTTAAAATACCATTCCAAAAATCTTGTGTACTGAAACTATTAGCATCCAGATTAAACCTAACTGGAGTTTGTAAGAAAAGGGAATCTGACAGGGAAGCTGTCACAGTGTTAAATCACAATGTAAGAGAGCCTAACTGCCTCTGTATAGCAAGTGTGTACATTTTTCTTTTGTTCAACCAGGTAACCATGGAAGAAACGAAATTGAATTTCTTCTCTCCCTTTCGATGGGGGTGTATTAAAACATTATACGCATGAAAATTTAAAACAACTTTTTAAATGGAAATTGATATCTTGCAAATATGACTGACAAAGTGGTCAGGTGACATTTACAACTACAACACAGTCTATCAGGCTTCATCAAAGTTTGAGTGAAATAATGGGCGCTCCCATTAATTGATTGAACTTTTTGAATTAACAATCCTTGTGGAATTCTTGCCTGCTACCATTAAAGCTTACTCCAAATGCAAAGACATTAATGGCAAACACATAGTGGGCATGTGCTCAGATTGGCCCATGAACATAGATTTTTGCCAAAACTTACTTGGAAACCTCTAGTAACTTTCAACTGTTTCAATTTTCTTAAAATACTGAAAAATGTGATAGCTTGGGTTCACTCCCACATGAGCAGAACAGGACCCGGGAGTGAGTGACAGCTCCTTTGCTTTGTTTTCACAGCATTGCAGGCTGCGGGCCCTGTGGCCTAGTTCAGTATTGCCATCCTGATACTTTCCTCCATCTCCCTGAAGTTGATTTTCAAACCATAAAAGAATTACAGGATTTAAACTGATCCCCAGACAGTGCAAACAACGCAGTCACTTTGCAGGAATGTAGTTGCTTTCAGTAAGTGATATCACTAACACCGCTCCGCAGGACATCCTGTTGAAGGATGGGTGCTTTGCACTTACTTTACTCTGGACAAGCATTCATTAATGAAACAGCACATTTCATCAAAGCGAAGTATCCCTGGCTGTAGGTTCTCCGATGTAAAGGGCTTTAGCTCCTTCTGTGACAGGGGTGAATGGATGTTGTCTGGGACTATTGATTGTGACTTCTTTCATTTTTTGGTTCAATTACCCGATGGTGCTCATCCTTTGTCAATGTTGTAATATTCTAAATTACCCTTTGTTAATGATATCAGCCCTGTCATAGCAGCCAACAGAATAGTATGTACGTATTGTTGAAGATGTCTCGTGGGTTGACATTGTCTTCCTGCCAGCAGAAAAAATAAAGATTGTTTGATGTGTGAATGGGCAAACACTGTGCTGAATGCTGGTTCAAAGCAGTCCACAATGTTCCTAATTGAGAAGCAACATTTCAAAATGTTTCACTCATGGTTTCTGCGCAAAAGGTACTTTGTCAGCCTGTCCTTATCAGAACCAAAACAAAATGGCGACTATGTTAATTCAAAATGAGCCTTAAGGCAAAAAGTTTAACTACTTTGTAGACCAGTTGCATCCATTGCTAAAGGTGGACGAACTGGGTGCTGCAGCTCGAAATCCCATTTGGGCACATCTCAGGCACCTTAGTGTCTTAATTACCAGCTCTAAAGCATAGAAAATAGTTTGAGAAAGAGAAAACATTGGCACCAGCAGAATCCTTAAAGAAAACACAATGTTAAAAGATTCTTCACCAGGACTACACTTTGATAATGGGCTCACATCAGAAACCTTGGAATTTTTTTTGTGAAATAGTGCATGGAGTTATTTATTTTGTTTCAAAAATACACTTTATTCATAAAAGATATAGAACATAGAACATTATAATACAGTACAGGCCCTTCGGCCCTCGATGTTGTGCCGACCTGCCATACCAATCTGAAGCCCATCTAACCTACACTATTCCATGTACATCCATATGCTTGTCCAATGACGACTTAAATGTACCTAAAGTTGGCGAATCTACTACTGTTGCAGGCAAAGCATTCCATTCCCTTCCTACTCTCTGAGTAAAGAAACTACCTCTGACATCTGTCCTATATCTTTCACCCCTCAATTTAAAGCTATGCCCCCTTGTGCTCGCTGTCACCATCCTAGGAAAAAGGCTTTCCCTATCCACCCTATCTAACCCTCTGATTATCTTACATGTCTCAATTAAGTCACCTCTCAACCTTCTTCTCTCTAATGAAAACAGCCTCAAGTCCCTCAGCCTTTCCTCGTAAGACCTTCCCTCCATACCAGGCAACATCCTAGTAAATCTCCTCCGCACCCTTTCCAAAGCTTCCACATCCTTCTTATAATGCTGTGACCAGAACTGTAAGCAATACTCCAAGTGCGGCTGCACCAGAGTTTTGTACAGCTGCAGCATAACCTCATGGTTCCGGAACTCGATCCCTCTATTAATAAAAGCTAAAACACTGTATGCTTTCTTAACAACCCTGTCAATCTGGGTGGCAACTTTCAAGGATCTGTGTACATGGACACTGAGAGCTCTCTGCTCATCTACACTACCAAGAATCTTACCATTAGCCCAATACTTTGCCTTCCGGTTACTCCTACCAAAATGCATCGCCTCACACTTGTCCGCATCAAACTCCATTTGCCACCTCTCAGCTCAACTCTGCAGCTTATCTATATCTCTCCGTAACCTACAACATCCTTTGTCACTATCCACAACTCCACCGACCTTAGTGTCGTCTGCAAATTTACTAACCCAAAATATCTTTATATATATTCATAGTTGCAAATGCAGTTTGGTTCTCTACAGTAGCATATTAAGGAAACAAACAAACATTGACTTTTGTCTTTATCCAACAAATAAATCAAAGGCATCACTTACTTGTGCAAGATTATATTTACATATAATTGTGAGATTGGGAGGGTCCAATAACTGAACAGGCCCCCAATTTAACTTTGGCAGAAAGGCCTCAAGTGGTGGTCTTTCCCCACTGTACCATGGTGGCAGCTTTACCAAGCTTTAATGCACCTCTCAAAACACAGTCCTGCACTTTGGAATGTTCCAGTTTGCAGCATTCAGTCAGGGTCATCTAATTGCACTGGAAGATCAACAACATTTCTGCGCAGGTGGTTAAAGAGGTGAAAAATGTTTTCACATGTGGAAGCTGGCACCTGAGTTTGATCCCTTTGAAAAAGGGTGTTAAATATGCTGAAGGCTTAATTCTCAATTCTTCAGTTATTTTAATCTATGTCCAAATTAACTGCACATTCATGGGATCTTCAAAACTCCCCAAAACTCACCAATCAAACAATGGTGGAAGTACAATAGCAATTCATAAAGTTTATTATTTAAGTCACACAAGTAAACCAACAAACACTTGGTGCTCAGTTGCTGCTTAGGAAGAGGGAACATTGTGAGGACTAGTGAAGTGGTTTATGCAGTTCACGGTTATTCAGTCAGGACTTGTAATTAGCAGCTACTACTATAGACTGCTGTGAAGAGATCTGCAGTGGTGAGCAAATTTGGAATTCACAAGGGTGTTGAGGTTGCTGGAGGCAAGATCTGTGTAACAGGATGTATTGCCAGTGAACTAGCTTCCCTAGTCTCCCAGAAGAGCCATGTTTCTGGAAACCCAGATTGGCACATGTGGTGACATACATCTGGAGCCTTCTACAAGAAGACCTGCTTCCCCCTGACTTGATAGCTGCCAGTGGCTGTCAAAGTCACCACTGCCCTTAGAAATTATTTTGCCTCCAGATTTTTCCAGTGTGTTGCAGGTAATCTATCCAAGATCTCCTATGCAGCTGCATAGAAATGGCTAAGGTAGATCAAGAATGGATTGTCTCAAGTGCTGGCAATTTCTGAAATGGCACCTGTAATAATGAACATTCCTCAAGTTTATATCTTTGGCTGACTTTCTACAGTTGACTGGTGTCATTAGTTGTACACTTTTGGCCATTCTTGTATATCATGAATACTGTAAGGATTCTATGATTCTATGATTTGCACCCAGTTTATGCAGAAGTATTCGCGAACCATGACTAGGCAGCAGATTCTCAGGAAGCAGCTCTGATGCTTCTATACTAGAGCTTTCCCTGACTCCTGACATTGAGTCATTGAGTAATAGTGTTGTATGGCGTTGAAACAGATAGTTTGGTCCAACATTTCCATGTTGGCCAGATATCCTAAATTGAGCATTTCCCAGCATTTAGCCCATATCCCTCTAAACCTTTCCTATTCATGCACCCATCCAGATGCCTTTTAAATGTTGTAGTTGTATCATCCTCCACGATCTCCTCTTTTAGCTCATTCCATACTACCCTCTTGAGGAAAAACTTGCCCCTCAAATCGCATTTAAAGTTTTCCCTTCTCACCTTAAACCTATGCCCTCTAGCTTTGGACTCCCCTATCCTGGGAAAAGACCTAAACTATTCACCCTATCTATGCCCCTTATGATTTTATAAACCCCAGTAAGGTCACCCCTCAGCCTCCGATGGTCTGCGGAAAATGGACCCAGCCTATTCAGCCTCTTCCTATAGCTCAAACCCTCCAACTGCAGCAACATCCTTGTAAATTTCTTGTGCACCCTTTCAAGTTTAATATCATTCCTATAGCAGGGAGTCTAGAATTGAATGAAGTATTCCACAAGTGGCCTAACCAATGTCCTGCACAGCTGCAGTATGACCTCCCAACTCATATACTCAATGTACTGACCAATGAAGGCCATTTGGATTTGCAAATAAGGGTAGCTGTGAAAAGATGGAAAGTATACTCTACCTGTAAAAATCTAAACCAGTGATGTTCAAGATCAAGGAGTACAGTGAAGTGCCTAAGCTAACTAGTAATGTAATTACAAAAGTGGTCATCATGCACAAGGTGCTCTATAGCTGCATTGATCACTTGGAGACTCCTTCAGTAATAACCAGGGTGTCTGGAATGATAATGCTGTGCTGCACTCCAAACAACTTCAGGGATTGAAACTACAGGAGAATCAAGCGTCAATGTAGAAGAGGAGGAGGATGATGACGATAACGTCAATACAGCACCAGCCACTCATGTTGCTACTTGGATACCAGAAATTCCCTTATAGATAAGAGGTCTTAGCGAGTTTTGAGAAGAGTTTTGAGATAAGAGGTCTAATTAATTACCGCTGCTTTTTCTCATACTTTAAACTAATGTTGCTACCTAGAAATTGAAATACTGGCCTGGAGTGTTTCTGGGCCATGGCTATCCCTGTAGTTTCTTGCTCCTTGTCTTTGAATAAAGTTCTTCAACTACTTCTGCATTATGGCACCCTATTTACATTGCAGGGTAACAAATATGTGTCTCACGTGTCATGTTTGAACATCCCTGTACACAGGCTTATTGTAGATTAATAATTCTTCTCTTACTGATGTGAGAGCCAGGTGATCAGTTACAACATCACAATTTGTACGTATTTCACTATACCATAACCACCCTGTAACTACCTGTAACCGCCACCTCCGGCATAACCCGACTGGTACAAATATGCACCACAAATAACCAGCCATGCATTGCATATTCATTGATCCATTAGTTTGTAAACTTACTTTCATCAACAAGAACTGAACAATTGTCACCCAGCAATCAAAACACAGGCAAAAGGTGCAAAGTATTATAAGATTTTGCCAGATTCTATTAAAATAAAGAAAGAACATTTAGTCCAACATTTTCTCTGGCACTCATACGCCTACCATTCAGTAACAATTGCTTGTTGCTTTTCCTCCTATTCATACATGAAGCGACCTCTGCTGCTTGAGTAGTAATAAGTTACTAAATTGAAGCTTTAAAACTCCTTTGATCTTCAATGGCCCTCACAACACCCCCACCCCACAATTGTTCCATTGCTCAAAAATAAGAAGCATTTATTCTTAGAAACTAACCCTGAGATGATGTCATGCAAGGGGACAACAATCTTTCAAAGTCATGAGTATCTTTCACAGCCATTGGCTAAAAGGGCTCAGAAAATTGATTGACACAGCCCCTGCAATAAGTGCCCAGCGGCAGGAGAGACTTCATTAAGCGACCTTCATTGAGCAATTCTCATTGAGCAGAGCTTGCTGGTGGCAGTCCTTATCATTCTCAGAAAATTGTTTTCTCCCTGTGGATGATAGACCTAGAAGAAAAGAAGGAAGAAACAGACAAGAGTTCTGTAACATCTCAGCTAAACAGCAGGATGTTGCCTTTTAACGAGATCAACACATTCTGCAACAAAAGCCTTCTTGTCCTCTAATATCAGCAATCCATCCCTAATTGTTACATAATGTTCTGACAGTTAACCAACCTAGTTAATGTATTGTCTCTCTGCTCCTTAACAAATTCAATAAGCTACCAGAAAATTGCGACAATTGTAGACAGATGATTTTAGGTAACAGCGGTCATAGGCCTCCCAGATCAACTGCAATGTGAGTACTCATAGCTGGGGACAAGTAACAAACCATAAGCCCAAAGTAGGTGCTGACAGCAGAATAAAAGGCAGCTGTGACTGAAAGCAAAATCATTTAAACAACTTAAAGACAGAAGGATGAAGGGTCTAGGCCCGAAACGTAAGCTTTTGTGCTCCTGAGATGCTGCTTGGCCTGCTGTGTTCATCCAGCCTCACATTTTATTATCTTTGATTCTCCAGCATCTGCAGTTTCTATTATCTCTTAAAGACAGAAGGGTTTGGAATGAAATATCAAAATGGAGGTCTGAGTTCATGGTTTGAAAATGTTCAGTAGGCTGCAAACTTCCTAAGTAGAAAATGAGTCGCAGGTCCTTCACCTTCCTTCAGACTTCATTGGAAAACCAGAGCAGACCCAGGAAAGGAATTACACTATGACAGCAAAATGGTGAATGTATGGCAAATGACCAGAATATTGGAATTATGCTTGCAGATTGAGCATTGCCGCCAACCATTTCTTGACATCATGTAAAATGAATTCAATTGTTTGAAAACTAGTATCTCTGATGCGGTGGACTTTGTGAGAAGGCCAAAATGGAGCATCCACTTGATATTCCTGGATTCAGCCTTGACTTTTGTAATGATACCCTCATAGAGCCATAGAGTTATACAGCACTGAAACAGACTCTTTAGCCCAACACATCCATCCCAACCAAATATTCTAAATGAATCTAGCCCCATTTGCCAGCATTTGGCCCATATCCCTCTAAATCCTTCCTGTTCATATAATCATCTAATGACTTTTAAAAGTTGTAATTGTACCAGTCTCCAACATCTCCCATAACAATTTATTCCGTATGCACACGTCTGTCTGCATAAAAAATGTTGCCCTTAGGTCTCTTTAAAATCTTTCCTCTCTTACCTCAAACCTATGGCCTCTAGTTCTCGATTTCCCTACCCTGGTGAAAACATCTTGGCCATTCACCCTATCCATGTCCCTCATGACTATAAAAACCTTTATAAGGTTACGCCTCAGCCTCCAATGTTCCAGGGAATAAAGCCCCAGCCTATTCAGCCTCTCCCTGTAGATCAAACACTACAACCCTCGCAACATCCTTGTAAATCTTTTCTGAACCCTTTCCAGTTTCACAACATCTTCCCTTTGGTAGGGTGATCAGAATTGAACTCAGTATTCCAAAAGTGGCTGAACCAATGTCCTGTGCAGTCTCAATATGACATCCCAACTCCTGTACCCAGTGTCCTGACCAATAAAGGAAAGTGTATCAAACACCTTCTTCACCTCCCTTTCTACTTGTGACTCCACTTTCAAGGAGTAAATCTGCACCCCAAGGCCTCTATGTTCAGCAACACTCCTCAGGACCTTACTGTTAAGTACGTAAGTCCTACCCTGATTTGCCCTTCCAAAATGAAGCACCCCACGTTTATCTAAATTAAAATCCATCTGCTACTCCTTGGCCCATCTGTCTATCTGATCAAGGTCCCATTGTACTCTGAGATAACCTTCTTCGCTGTCCACCACACCTCCAATTTTGGTGTCATCTGCAAACTTACTAACATACATCCTATATACATATCCAAATCATTTATATAAATGACAAAAAGCAGTGGACCCAGCACTGATCCTTGCAGCATACTGCTAGTCACAGACCTCCAGCCTGAAAAGCAACCATCCACCACCACCCCCTGTCCCCTTCTTTCAGGTTAAACAATGTTCTGAGCTCCATCATAATTGAGATTGGGGATTTTAGAAGAACCTTCATCTCCTGTTAGTTGTTTATTGTCCACCACCCTTCATTGCTGAATGTTGCAGGGCTGTAAAGTTTAGATCTGATCTGTTGGTTATGCAAATAAAGCATGTGGCAATTTTATCAGACTGACACATCACTTTTAGATGTATCCCATGCTGTGCATGGTATTCTCACCTGCATTCTTCATTGAACCAGCGTTGGTCCTTTGGTTAGATTTTAATGGTAGAATGGGGATTTGCTAGGCCATGAGTTTATAGATAAGACAATAAGATCATCAGAAATAGGAACGGGTGTAGGCTATTCAGTCCCTCAAGACAGGTTCTCCATTCAAAAGGATCATGACTGAGTCACCATTCCTCACATCCACTTTCCCATCCTTTTCCCATAAACTTTCATCATGAGTCTATCGCCACCTTAAGTATACACAAATACTCTTTGCCAACAGCTGAGTGTGGCAAAGAGGTCCAAAGACTCACAACCATCTAGCAGAAGAAATTCCTTCTTTCTGGGACTATGTCCTACGATCTTAGACTCTCCCATGAGGGAAAACATCCTCTTAGCATTTCCCCTGTCAAGTCTCTTTAGAGTTCTGTATTTTTCAAGAAGATTGCCTTTCATTCTTTTAACCGTCAGTGAGTACAGTGCCAACCTGTTTAGCTTTTGTTCATAAGACAATCTCTCCATACCAAGGATCATCCAAGTGAACCTTCCCTGAATTGTCTCCAATTAAATTACATCTTTTCTCAAATAAGGGGAAAGAAATGCTCACAGTACCTAGACGTGGTCTCACCAGAACCCTGCACAATTACAGTAAGACTTTCCTTCCTCTTTTACACTAACCCCTTTGAAATAAGGACAAACATTCCATTAGCCTTTCAGAATACATCCTGTACCTGTGAGCTGGCTTTCTGCTTCACACACAACCACCTCCTAGTCCTTCTGTGGTGCAACTTTCTCTAATTTTTCTCCATTCAGATAACATTCTGTTCTTTTGTTCTCTCTCCCAAATGAACAACTTTGCATTTTCTCACACTACTGCCATTTGCCAATTTTTTGCCCACTTACTTATTGATCAAGATCTCTCTGTAAACTGTACCCCTCTCACAGCCTGCCTTTCCACCTATTTTTGCAAATTTGGCTACAGTACATTCATTTCATTCCTCTAAGTCATTAATTTATATTATAAACAGTTGCAGAGATCCCTGTGGAACCCCACTGGTCACAAATCACCAATACGAAGAAGAACTCCTTAACACTAGTTCAACCAGTTTTTCAAGGGATTGGAAGAAGTATGTCCTGATCCTAATTGTATGCTGATCCCAGGCAAGCCCCAGTCACTGTTCCTGATTCTGATCCTGGGCAAATCTCACTCACTGTTCCCAATCCTAAATGCAGTAAAGCCCATGTCACTGTTCCCAATCATGATCCTGGGCAAATCCTAGTCACTTTTCCCAATCTTGAACCCAATCAAGATCCAGTTACCATTCCCAATCCTTATCCCAGGCTAGTCCCAGTCACTGATCCAGGCCAATCTGCAGCACTGTCCCTTTTGAAATGTCAACCTCAGAATCCGACCCAGATTTGATCCTGCCCAACCTCGCTGGGAGAGTAAGGCCTCTGTGTGCAACAGCCCTCAAGCAAAAGAGGTGAATAAAAGTAGTCCCCTTGAGGCAGGATCCAGTTTGGTGCTCTAGCCTTGAGGCCATGAAAGGGATGGTCCCTTTGCAGGGAACTCCAGCTGAGATATCATGGAGAAATAAATCCCCGGTAGTCAAAGCCCTCCCACTTAGTCAAGGAGACTCCCTCCCCACCCTCAGTGAGCCCAATTAAGACACTGACCCCACCTTTGCACCCATAACTACCTTTCACTTCATGTTCATTTTCTTTCAAATGAGCCCAAGCCTGCGGTCCCTGTTAATCTTTTATCTGGTCATTGGAATCAACGACCCCTAGACAAGTATTCACCTTGGTTACACAAGAGTATGGACACCCTGTGTCACAGCCCACCATCATACCACCCAAGAATAATTGATGTTGATTCTCAGCAAGCCACATCAGGACACAGGATGATTGGCAACAGTCATTAGCTTATAATTTTCCAAAGTCTGCAAACTTCTGCCAACAATTTTCATATTTATAACTCCATACTATGGTCTCTCTGTCTGTGGGACTTGTCAAGTTTTTAAAGTTCAGCCTTTTTTCATTGTTTTCATTGTTTTCATTGTCATTCCCATGGCACTGCTCTGGCGCACGCAGACTTAAAATTCCTTCTCTCTCATTGAACTTGTCTCATAAGTATCCATGCATCTATCCATTCCAAAAGCAAACTGGGTGAAATCCCTGAAATAATGGTTCAGAGAAATTGGCAACTGAACAAAATTGGCAATTTTAGAATAAAGGGGGGAATTCGCAGGAGCCAATTCTTAAAGAACAAAATCCAAACAGTGATGAAAACATTTGATCAAGGAACACGGGTCAACTCTACGTCGATGTATCTCCATAGGTGGGACTACTGTGTAGCTGGTAATCCATATATAAAGTATTATATAAGACAGTTTCAGATGCTACCTTGGCATCTGTCAGGAATCTAGCATCACACCTGTCTACTTTGTTATCATCTACTTTGTCTATGGTTAAACCAGTTGAAATGAAAGTGTAAGACAGCAGACACTGACACATCCCTCCCTGACATGCTCAATGCTTTCCATGTTCAATTTGAGCAGAATACCACCGGCATGGCAACACCTGACCCGACCACCTCAGATATACCTGTTCCCTCTGTCACCACTTCAGACATCAGTTCAGTCTTCCTGGGAATTAACCCAAGGAAAGCAACAGGCCCGGATGCTGTCCCCAGCTGAGCACTCAGATCCTGTGTGGACCAACTGGTGAAGGTATTCACTGACATCTTTAACCTCTCTCTCCCACAAGCCAAAGTCCCCATTTTGAGAACACCACCATCATCCCCGTACCCAAGAACACACATGCAATGTGCCTTAAATGACTACCACCCAAAAGCTGTGACTTCAATAATCATGAAGTGCTTCAAGAGGCTGGTCATAGCCCACATTAAATCCAGGCTCCCAACCTCCATCCTTCTCCTACAATTTGCCTGCAGACGTAACAGACCCACAGAGGATGCCATATCCCTAGCCCTACACTCATCCGTGGAACATGTGGACAACAAAGACACCTATGTCAGGCTCTGGCTCGTCGACTACTGCTCCACCTTCAACACCATTATCCCCTCCAGACTGCTCTCAAAACTGTGACCTTGGTCTCAGCTCTGCCCTCTGCAACTGGATCCTCAGCTTTCTGACCCATAGGCCGCAATCACTGAGGATGGGTAACTGCACCTCCTCCACACCCAACACTGGAGACCCGCACCCCGTACTCAGCCACCTACTGTACGCCCCATACATCTACAATTGTGTTGCCAAAGTCTGAATGAATGCTGTCTACAAGTTTGCCGTTGGCACCACCGTAGTGGGACAGATATCTAACAATGACAAGTCAAAATACAGAAGGAAGACAGAGGGCTTGGTGATGAGGTGCAATTAAAACATTCTGTCTCTCAACATCAGCAAAAGTAGAGACTGCTTATTGACTTCAGGAAAAAAGGAGGAGAATGTGCCCCCATCTACATCAATGGAACTGAGATTGAGAGAGTGAAGACCGTTAAGTTCCTCAGAGAGACAATAACTGACAACTTGCCCGAGATTTCCCATGTAAATGCAACAGTCAAGAAGGCACAAATATGCCTCTTCTTCCTCAGGCGGCTCAGGAAATTTGCCATGTCCATAAGGACTCTCATCAACTTCTACAGATGCACCACAGGAAGCATACTGCCTGGGTTCATAACGACCTGGTACGGCAGCTGCTCTGCCCAGGACCGTAAGAAACTACAGAAGGTGGTGTGCACAGCCCAGACCATCACAGAAACCAGTCTTCCATCCATGGGAGATAATGGGAACTGCAGATGCTGGAGAATTCCAAGATAATAAAATGTGAGGCTGGATGAACACAGCAGGCCAAGCAGCATCTCAGGAGCACAAAAGCTGACATTTCGGGCCTCTGATGAAGGGTCTAGGCCCGAAACGTCAGCTTTTGTGCGCCTGAGATGCTGCTTGGCCTGCTGTGTTCATCCAGCCTCACATTTTATTATCTTCCATCCATGGGCTCTATTTACAGGGCTTGCTGCTGCGGAAAGGCGGCCAACATTATCAAAGACCCATCGCACCCTGGTCATGATCTCCTACAACCTCTTCCTTCAGGCAGAAGATACGGAAGCCTAAACACATACAAAAAACAGGTACAGGAACAGCTTCTTCCTGGCCATTATTAGACTGTTGAATGGACTTCAGCCTCAAATAACGTAATCAACAATGTAACCTGTATGCTCCTAAGTCTTTTTGATCTGCACATCCTTTACTTGCTGTGATCTGCCTGCACTGCTCGTAAACAAAACTTTTCACTGTATTTCAGTACACATGACATTAAATCAATCAATCAATTGAACCAGAGTTAACTATCCTTGCTACATGTTGCTCTCTTTTGCCACAGTGGCCAAGAGAGATGATAGTTTTCTCTGGGTCTATCTGGATCACACCATCATGTATGGACATTGTTATATAAATGTCAAACCCATGTATGAGTGGTGGGGATTATCCACTAATGGATGTATTGAATTGGGATGTTTGGCCATTAGTCCAGAGAAATGATTGGAGCTAGATCAAAGATGCCCCAGACAATTCATAGATATTATATGCTTAGTGTATGAAGTAAGGAACAGGTCGAAAGTGGCTGGAAATGCACCCCGCCATGTTTGTCTGAGAACCACCCTGGAACCACAAAACAGGTTGGTTTTAAAATGCACAGGCAAAGCCCCTGAGTTGGTGCCTATGCTGTTAGACATTTCTAGATCAGCTGCCACAGTGATGTCCTCTCCAACTTCAGAAACTGTACTTACATTTAACAGGTAGATTACTAGGACAGAAAACAGAAATTGATACACGGTAAAGCCAGATCCAGGCCATTGGGTCACATAAAAGTGAGATAATTAATCATATGGATTGGCAGAGAATAGCAGGATATCCACAGTGTATCGGTGATAGGTTTTTAGTTTAGAAAGGCAGCATATGTTGGCGCAGGCTTGGTGTGTTGAAGGGCCTGTTCCCTGTGCTATACTATTCATTGTTCTTTTCAATTATATCTCTTGTCAGTAAACCCTGGTTGTTATTTTTTTTTAGCAGTTTTCTCAACTTGTAACACAAATTCTATGATCATAATGTTTACACTTGAACCTCACCTAGGCTTGTATTTTCGAGCTAGTAAGTGATCTTCCTATTCTTCCTACAAAATATGCTACTTCACATCATTTGTGTTAAATACAATTTACCAATTATTTATTCATTCTGCAAGTGTATTAATGTCCTTCTGTAATTTGTTTCAGTCATCCTGCATTGACTATACTCTACCACCCCCAATCCCACCAATTGGTGTCAACAACACATAATGAAATTATATTTTGGATTTCAAAGTCTAAATTGATAACATAAATTATGAACCACAGTGAATCCTGATCCATGTGGAAAACCATCTTTTAGACTTTCAACACTATCCTTTACTCTCATGCACTGCTTTCTGTCATGCTGCCAGCTACCAATCCAGTCTGTCACTTTATTCATTAGTTTGTTATGAGTCAACTCATCAAAGACTTTCTGATAATCCAGATAAAGTACATCTATTGCATACCATTGTCTACTCCTTCTGTTACTGTCTCAACATGTCTGCTAACACTAATCAAACATAGTTTTGTGTTTTAAAACCAATATTCACTACTGATTATTACTTCTTGCATTTCTAGGTGTTATTCCATTCTCTCTTTTAGTAAGATTTCCATTATTTTTCTGACCAACAATTAGAAAAGTATTAACATAGCTTCAGGTGGTTAACCAAGTGTGGGCTATTAGTAATCTCACGAGGTATTCATTCTTGTTGATTATTGTCACGTTATTGCCGAAAATGACTCCAAACTCATTGACAAAATTCACCACCTTTCTGTCACAGCTAATTTACTTCCTCAATTGGAAAGCAAGTTAAAATCACCTATTAAAACCATTCTTCTTTCTTATGAGATTCTCTAATTCTTGTCTTTGTACAATCTAGCACTTCACAGCTGCTACTTAAAGTACATGTCTATGTTTTTCACCAACCCTGTGGTGACAAGATTTGGTAAAATGGCATTGATAAGCATTAGCAGGTTTAAAGAGGGGGGTGGGCCTTCTTGATTGGCATTGAAGGGCTGTCTGATGGCAAACACTGCTCCCAGTCTTTGGCACCATCACTGGATGATGCTCCCCTTCCCCAGTCTTTGGAATCTGGCTACGAAGTTCCAGCTCCAAAGTTAAACAATTTCACCTTATATTTATGAACACTTTGGAACTGAGGCACCCTCTCCTTTTTCCTGCAGTCTCAGAAGTGGCCAACTCCATGGATGGCATTTCTGAGTAAGCCATATTGCGAGGGGTGAGCCACCATTGTCCAATGGATTGTGGTATCACTATGGATTCCTCATTGGGCCTGTCACTTTTTTAGAACACCCAGCTCCTTCGCTCTGTTTCTTTCTCTACAGATGCAGCCTGAGACACTTTAACAGTTCTTCTGGTGTTTTTTTTTTCCCTGTTAAATAGTCAGTGTATTCAGTCTGTTGTATTATGAGAGAATGTACAATTTCACTTCAAAAGTTGACGTCCTCCCAGAGAGCAATAGAGCAGGAACAAAGACTCATGTCAAAAAACTCCCAGAATTATCACTTGTCCCAGCTGGAGCGAGTTGATGTAGACATGGAGTGCCAAATCCCTCATTCATAGAGCTACAAAACAGTACAGCAATTTCAACATGCCCAGCAAAACAAACAAGGCAACATAATAAAATAAGAAAAAGGAGTCAGAATAGGCTATCTGGCCATGTGAGCCTGCTCTGCCATTCAATAAGGTCATGGCTGATCTTTCAAGGACTCAGCTCCACTTATATGCCTGCCCACTATAATCCGTAATTCCTTTATTGTTCAAAAATCTATCTTTTCCTTAAAAACATAAAATGAGGTAGCTGTAACTGCTTCAGGGAATTCCATAGATTAGTAACCCTTTGGAAAAAAGTATTCCTCCTCAACTCAGTGATTAACCTGCTTCGCCTTATTTTGAGGCTATCTCCCCTAGTTCTAGTTTTACCCACCAGTGGAAACAACCTCCTTGCTTATTCCTTATCTACTTGCTTCATAATTTTATATGTTTCTGTGAGAGACCTCCTCAATCTTCTAAATTCCAATGAGCATAGTGCCAGTCTACTCAATCTCTTCTCATTAGCCAACACTTTCTACTCCAGAATCAATGAGTGAACCACCTCTGCACTCCCTCCAGTGCCAGTGCATACTTTGTCAAGTCAAGAGACCAAAAACTGTACTCAGTACTTCAGGTGTAGCCTCACCAGCATTCTGTACAGCTGCAGCATAACCTCATTGTTTTTAAACTCCATCCCTCCAGCAATGAAGGACAATATGCCATTCACCTTCTTAATTACCTGCTGCACCTGCAAACTAACTTTTTGTGATTCTTGCACAAGGACACCCAGGACCCTCTACACAGATGTGTGCAGCAATTTTTCACCATTTAAATTATAATCCATTTCGCTGTTATTCCTACCAAACTGTATTACTTCATATTTACCAACATTGTACTCCATCTGCCAGACCTTTACCTACTCACTTAATCTGTCTATATCCTTCAGTGTCCTTTGCACAGTTTGCTCTACTGCACATCTCAGTGATAATGGGAACTGCAGATGCTGGAGAATCCAAGATAACAAAGTGTGGAGCTGGATGAACACAGCAGGCCAAGCAGCATCTCAGGAGCACAAAAGCTGATGTTTCGGGCATAGACCCTTCATCAGAGAGGGGGATGGGGAGAGGGAACTGGAATAAATAGGGAGAGAGGGGGAGGCGGACCGAAGATGGAGAGAAAAGAAGATAGGTAGAGAGGAGAGTATAGGTGAGGAGGTAGGGAGGGGATAGGTCAGTCCAGGGAAGATGGACAGGTCAAGGAGGCGGGTTGAGGTGGTAGGTAGGAAATGGAGGTGTGGCTTGAGGTGGGAGGAAGGGATGGGTGAGAGGAAGAACAGGTTAGGGAAGCAGAGACAGGCTGGGCTGGTTTTGGGATGCAGTGGACGGGGGGGAAGAATTGGGCTGGTTTTGGGATGCAGTGGGGGAAGGGGAGATTTTGAAGGTGGTGAAGTCCACATTGATACCATTGGGCTGCAGGATTCCCAAGCGGAATATGAGTTGCTGTTCCTGCAACCTTCGGGTGGCATCATTGTGGCACTGCAGGAGGCCCATGATGGACATGTCGTCTGAGGAATGGGAGGGGGGAGTTGAAATGGTTCGCGACTGGGAGGTGCAGTTGTTTGTTGCGAACTGAGCGGAGGTGTTCTGCAAAGCGGTCCCCAAGCCTCCGCTTGGTTTCCCCAATGTATAGGAAGCCACACCGGGTACAATGGATACAATATACCACATTGGCAGATGTGCAGGTGAACATCTGCTTGATATGGAAGGTCATCTTGGGGCCTGGGATAGGGGTGAGGGAGGAGGTGTGGGGGCAAGTGTAGCACTTCCTACGGTTGCAGGGGAGGTGCCGGGTGTGGTGGGGTTGGAGGGAGTGTGGAGCGGACAAGGGAGCCGTGGAGAGAGTGGTCTCTCCGGAAGGCAGACAAGCGGGGGTGTGAAAAAATAGCTTGGGTGGTGGGGTCGGATTGTAGATGGCGGAAGTGTCGGAGGATGATGCGTTGTATCCAGAGGTTGGTGGGGTGGTATGTAAGAACAAGGGGGATCCTCTGGGGGCAGCTGTGGCGGGGGCGGGGTGTGAGGGATGTGTTGCAGGAAATGCGGGAGACGTGGTCAAGGGCGTTCTCTACTACTGCGGGGGGAAAGTTGAGGTCCTTGAAGAACGTGGACATCTGGGGTGTGCAGGAGTGGAATGCCTCATCCTGGGACCAGATGCAGCGGAGGTGGAGGGAACAGGGGATGGAAATTTTGCAGGAGGGTGGGTGGGAGGAGGTGTATTCTAGGTAGCTGTGGGAGTTGGTGGGCTTGAAATGGACATCAGTTTCTAGCTGTTTACCTGAGATGGAGAATGAGAGGTCAATGTAACGGAGGAAGAGGTAGTGTTTGGGGCCTGTGTAGGAGCCGAAGAGGAACTGTTCCATGTAACCTACAAAGAGGCAGGCATAGCTTGGGCCCATGCGGGTACCCATGGCCACCCCCTTTGTCTGTAGGAAGTGGGAGGAATCGAAAGAGAAGTTGTTGAGGGTGAGGACGAGTTCGGCTAGGCGGATGAGGGTTTCAGTGGAGGGGGATTGGTCGGGCCTGCGGGACAGGAAGAAGCGGAGGGCCTTGAGGCCATCTGCATGAGGAATGCAGGTGTATGGAGACTGGATGTCCATGGTGAAAATGAGGTTTTGGGGGCCAGGGAATTGTAAATCCTGGAGCAGGTGGAGGGCGTGGGTGGTGTCACAGATGTAGGTGGGGAGTTCCTGGACCAAAGGGGAGAAAATGGAGTCCAGGTAGGTGGAGACGAGTTCGGTGGGGCAGGAACAGGCTGAGACAATGGGTCGACCAGGGCAGGCAGGTTTGTGGATTTTGGGAAGGAGATAGAAACAGGCCGTGCGGGGTTGGGGAACAATGAGGTTGGAGGCTGTGGGTGGGAGGTCCCCTGAGGTGATGAGGTCATGGATAGTGTTGGAGATGATGGTTTGGTGCTCGGGGGTGGGGTCATGTTCAAGGGGGCGGTAGGAGGAGGTGTCGGAGAGTTGGCATTTGGCCTTGGTGATGTAGAAGTCGGTGCGCCATACTACCACTGCGCCACCCTTGTCTGCGGGTTTGATGGTGAGGTTGGGATTGGAGCGGAGGGCTGCCCGTTCTGCGGGGGAGAGGTTGGAGTGGGTGAGAGGGGTCTAGAGGTTGAGGCGGTTGATGTCTCGACGGCAGTTGGAGATGAAGAGGTCAAGGGAGGGTAGGAGGCCTGGGGGTGGTGTCCAGGAAGAGGACTTGTGTGGGAGGCAGGTGAAGGGGTCAGTGGAGGGAGGGTTGGGCTCCCGGTTAAAGAAGTAAGCGTGGAGGCGAAGGTGGCGGAAAAACTGCTCGATGTCCAAATGTGACTGGTATTCATTGATGTGTGGGTGGAGGGGGACAAAGGTGAGCCCCTTGCTTAGGACTGACAGTTCATCCTCAGTCAGTGGGAGGGCTGCGGGGATGGTGAAGATGCGGCAGGGCTCAGTGTGGCTGTCTTCTCTGGGGTTGCTGGCTTTGGAGGTTGTGGGTGGGGTTATGTCAGCGTTGGCTGTGGGCGGGGTTCCATCGGCGTCAGCTGTGGGCCGGGTTCCGTCGGCTGTGGGCGGGGTTCCGTCGGCGTCGGCTTTGGGCGGAGCGGAGTGGGCAGCAGCAGCAGCGGTGAGGGTCATTTGTGTGGTGTTGGTTCTGGAAGTGGAGGCGGTGACTGCAGCAGTGGTCGCGTACGCGGTCCCGGAAGTGGTGTGCCCGGCAGTGGCGGATGTGACGTCATCGGTGAGGTCACTGGCCGTGTCCTCATGATCAATGGTGGCGGGTGCATGGTGGGGGAGGGGCAGGGACAGGCTCGGGATCTCAGGCTCAGTCGCACCTCCATTTCCTACCTACCACCTCATTCCGCCTCCTTGACCTGTCCATCTTCCCTGGACTGGCCTATCCCCTCCCTACCTCCCCACCTATACTCTCCTCTCTACCTATCTTCTTTTCTCTCCATCTTCAGTCCGCCTCCCCCTCTCTCCCTATTTATTCCAGTTCCCTCTCCCCATCCCCCTCTCTGATGAAGGGTCTAGGCCCGAAACATCAGCTTTTGTGCTCCTGAGATGCTGCTTGGCCTGCTGTGTTCATCCAGCTCCACACTTTGTTATCTTACACATCTTAGTGTCATCTGCAAACTTTGACACACTACACTTGGTCCCTAATTGTTAATTATCTGTGTAAATTGTAAACAATTGTGGTCCCAATACTGATCCCTGAGGAAGACCACTAGCCATTGATCACCAACAAGACAAATCGCCCATTTATCCCCAATCTTTGTTTTCTGTTAATCAACCTCCTATCCATGCCAGTGCATCACCCATAATGCCCTGTACCTTTATCTTATGCAGCAGCATGATGCTTCATCTCTTACTTACTCATACTGGACATCAATACATTCATCTTTTAAAACTGACTTCCATGGTAATACTTTGCAATGCTCTCAGGTTAAGGAAGCCTCCAACTTCTAACTTGCTTTATGGCTACACAACTCCTCTCATATAACTTCCACATTTCCCAAGACAACATAGTTCGACATGTTTCACTTCACATCTCTCATGCCACTTGTCACAATTGCTAGTCTTACCTTTATTTTAATGTCTCTTTGCGAGAATAAATGGCACGCCCTGCCAGCCCAAAGCGGGCTGACAAAGCAGATAGTTCCACTTTGAAACATCTGACCACTTTTGAAGACCAGGCCATGGTGAGGTGTTCAGTGCTCACAGGAGCTGCTGTAGTGCTGAATATTACTGGTGGGCAGGTTATATACTGAGAACCCACACCATCCCCTAACACCTCATGAAATAGTTCTCATGGCTATCTCTCAGTTTCCTTAATTCCAAAAGCTAATACTTAACTATTTTTAGATTCTACTAACTTCATGCACCTGAAGGTCTGGTACACAAGAAGGAGATGACAGTAAAGAGGACAATGAGGATTTAGTCACTACTGCACAATATTGCTATCCTTCAGAAAAGATGGTACCCTTTTCAATCTTATTTCCCCAGTTGTGATTATCTAGCACAGCACAATCCAGGTTTCAAAATTAGATTTGAGCTCAGTATAACACCACAGAATGCAGCATTCAGCTATCAATGGAATCTTTGCTTGCTAAGGAACCTTTGCAAAGTAATATAGATCTAGAATTCAGAAAGAATTTCATACGATATTATGGACATCTCTGCATCAATTCTTGAAGTTCTGAATTTTAATTCTGCAGGATTAAAGCCATCCATCAAAAATTTATATTCTGAGCATTGTAGGAATAAGAAATGATTTAAAAATATTGCAATATCAATTTTTAAATAGCCTAGATATTGTTGTTTAACAAAGGGACTATTACAACCATTAGGGATAATTATTCAGAATATTTCCATCTAAGTGAGAATGCTATTGATGCAAAAAGACTATTAAAGGCAATCGAACTGTTAAATATGTGAAATGAAAACCTGCAATTGCAAGTAATGTTCATTAACAAATGAAAAGTACAATTTATGATCAAGCCCCCTGGAATTCTGCAATAAAGTATGGAACTTTGAAGCAGTTTAACATATGCTTTCACTGGCCAGAGTTCCATAAAACAAATATATACTGCATACTTTCTTTGACAGCTTCCAATAGCTGGTGTCATGAGTGCCTTAATAGCACCACCGTCCAACATACTTGGGGAATTTTATCACAGGAACTCCAATGTCAACTGGTACTCAAGCCACATCATAGTGTTAATGGAAATATGTTGAGATGCAAACACAACATTCTACCTCTAAACATTTAGTTTCTTAATTATTGACAGTGTGCTGAAAACATGCTAATGCAATATTTGGAACATATATTAAAGAAGCTCACTCCCACAATAAATTTCTAGACATATGTAAGGTGTCAGCATAGTCCACTGGTAACCTTTGATCATTGAGACAGAAAATTTGTAACTTCAAGAACCACAGATTTGTTATACTACAGAAAGCTCATCCTGTCTCCGCTGGCACTCAACAATGCATCTAGTGTCACTTTTCTGCCTTCTCGTCGCACCTCTTTCCTATTCAGACAATATCAATTCTATCATGAGTCACTCAATATGCTTCCACTATACTCTTGGGCAATGGATGTATCTACACCATAGAGACTGCAGCAGTTCAAGAAGGCAGTTCAATATCATCTTCAGGACAATTAGTGATGGACAGTAAATGCTATTCTAACCAGTAATGTCTATGATTTGTGGACAAAACAACAATACAGAACCAGTTCCAGTTCCATGTGATCAGATAGCAACATAACATAACCCACTACCCACATGTTCAATTGTGAATCTTTCAGCACATATTACTTTAAAAAGCAGGAGAGTTCACTTTGTGCCTTGGTCAATACTCAATCAGCACATTAAACATATTGTCTAGTCATTTATTTCATTGCTGCTGATCACCAAATTAATTAATGAATTAATCAATGACAGAATCATTAATATCAAATGATAAATTTCAATCTCAGTTTAAGTATTAGAAAATTCACCGTGATGTCTTGAACTTAAATAAAGGCAGTGATAAGGAGATGAAGACAGAGTTGTTTAATGTAGGCTTGGAAAATAAGTTAGCGATAATATGGAAGATAAGCCTTGGCAGAATTTGAGGAAATATTTCATAATTCTCAATAAAAATGTCTTCCTTTGAGAAGGAAGGACTCTACAGAGAGAAAGAATTAAACCAGTGGTTAGCACTGCTGCCTCACAGTGCCAGAGGCCCAGGTTTGATTCTATCCTCAGACAACTGTCTGTGTGGGGATTGCACATTCTCCCTGTGTCTAGTTCCTCCCACAATCCAACTAGGTGGATCAGCCATGGGAAATGCAGGGTTACGGAGATAGCATAGGGGATGGGTATAGGAGGGATGTTCTTCAGAAGATCGGTGTGGACTTGTAGGGATTCCATCATTCTACAATGATTCTAGTTTTCTCTGACAGATTATTCTCCTCAACAATATCCCAAGCGGTATATCTATTTCTCAGGGGAATGGCCACAGGAGATTCCTGCACTGCCTGTCTTGCCATCTTTCTCTATCCAATGGCTATTCATTCCCTTTCTGCTTGGGGAGACACAGTTTGAACATACTGTCTACAATTCTCTCAGCTTCATAAATGCTCCTCAATGTCCACAGCTTGTGCCCCACCTCCAGAACCCTGGGTTATCAGGAACTGCAGCTGGGCCCGCTTCCCAATTGTGTGCTGATCCAGAAGCAGGACCACTGCCTAACTTCCCACATGGGGCAGGAGAACAAAGCTCAGTCTCAAACTCTGCTTTCATCATGCTCAATTCTTGGATTGCCTTTCAACTGAAATAATATTAGTTCTGGTGTGCTTCTACCTTACATTTCTGAGTTATAGGCCTCATGTATTTTTACATGATGTTAGTAACTTAGCACAAGAAACCATTTCCTCCCCTTAAACTTTAATCTCCTTCACTTTTTCTTTACTTTTACTTAACCATGGAGCTTATCAGTCATTACATGACTAATAATTTGATTTTCTAAATTATTGCTATTTAGGTTTATTCTCTGAAGATTGTCTGGTAAGGAACAATGATATATTTCCTGTGTCGTCAGTCTAACTTTTTTTTAGCCATCTTAGTTTTGAGCAACAGAATGAAATTCAGGAACTGCCAGTAATTCAGGGTCTGTCACTGGCTCCTCTCCCCATGACCCTCTCCCTCAGGGTATAGTTTGACACATCTCCCTGCTGAATTTATGTCCATTCCAGACAAAAGTTAAGAATGGTATGAAACTGAAACAAACATCCAATACTGTAAAGATTAATGGTAGACCAGAAAGTTGGGAATACAGTATTTTAGAAAACCAGTAAAAGAATTATTTTAAAAAACTAATAAGAAATTAGAATATGAGAGAAAATCAGCAAGAAATATAAAAGTTGATAATCAAAACTCTAACAAATGTGCCAAAAGTACATAAAAATGACATTGTTGGTCCCATACAGCGTGAGTCCAGGGAAGTGAACTAAGGATTTCTCTTGTTTACATTTCTCCAGACTTAGGGAAGATAGAGCATAGTAACTGAATGCACTCACAAATTTCTGTACAAAGCTCAGTTACTTATTGACAACTTCCTGAAATGTGATTCCAATGTGTCTGAGCCCAGACCTCAATTTTGTTCTTGTTGGTTGATGGCATTTCTAATGTAGAAAACAGGAAAATAAAGTTGGTGTTCCTTTTTAAAAGCTAAACAAGACAAAGATAGCTATGTTAAAAGCGGGGATGTAATCTCTGGTTCAATTCCAGCAAATTTCCAGGCATCCTATTCAAAAAGCCGACCACCTGGTTCAAAGTTTGATGTGTGGCACTCCCAGCTAAAAATGGCAGTCACTCATTTGGTTTTGAACTGTGATGCAGAAAAGTATTAGATGTTTTTTCTTTCTACATCAGTCATGTTGATTATAAGCTTTTACTTAACTTCAGCTCCTTTCACAAGATTTGACATTCCAGCTTTAGTTTGGCCTGAAAGATTTTATTAACCCTCGCCCAAATCAACTGGATTCAGCACTTACAACTTAACATAATCCAATACTAATTTGGATGAGCATGGGTTAGGAGATGAAATAACTCCACAGCGGCTGGGTATCCTGTTACCAAGGCACCCTTTATTTACACATGCACATTCTATGACACTTCTCAGTTAGGACACAGCCAGCTCCTCAAGTAGCAGAACCCCTGACCCTCCATTTATATCTTTCAGCCAAGACTCCGTGATTGGATCAGGTTAACAGCCCCAAACAGGGAACTTACTTTAATGAGATCCACCAGGATGATATCTTTCCCATCATTACATCCCTTCCCCTCTGAGCCCTTGGACATAGGTCTGTTCTTTTTCCTATAGCTTCTCTTGGGGTGTTTTCACTTTGAATCTGCTGTATCCATCGTGTCCTCAGAGGTTTTTTGATGCTAGGCAGAAGGGGAGACTCCATTGGTTTTGATAGCCTTACTGGACGTTCTGAAGGGCCAGGCATGTTTTATTCTTGCCCCATTTGTGAGGTTACAGATTTCACATGGCCCTCATGTTTTTTCAGGGCTGCCTCTCCTACCTAAACTTTGTATCTCATGACTTTGTGTCGACCATTCCTTTTGCCCATGCAAGGTCATGGTTCCAACTCCCACTTTGTCTCCTGAAGTGAACCACCTCTCTCACTTAGAGGAGTCCTGTGTCCAGCATTGGCGTTCCTGATGCTGTTTCATTCTGCCACTACTTCTGCTCTCCCCTCCACCCCCCACACAAATCCAGGAAGATCAGATTTAACCTGGTGCAGAGCCTTCTCTCCATTAGTAACTCTGCTGGAGCTGCCCCTGTATTTGTTTGAGGGGTGATCCTATAATCAGAGGAACCCAGACAGTTTGATATTGAGTGAAGCTGTGGGCTGCTTTTTTAAGCCTGCCTTCAAAGTTTGGACTGCTTTTTCCTCCAGACCATTGGACGATGGATAGTATGGAGCTGTCCTTACATGCCAAATGCCATTCAACTTTAAGAAACACTCGAATTCCCTGCCGATAGATGATGGTCCATTGTCTGTGCTCTACACCTCCGGGAGCCCATGTACTGCAAAAGATGCTGTAGCTTTTCAATGATAGTTACTGTGTTTGACTAATGAACTCTATGCAGATCCATGCTCTCCATGGTCCACTGGAAAATGTCACAGGCTGATGATACTTCAAATGGCAGTCATGTGTATTGGCACAAGCCTTTATGGGCATTAATTGTTGCATACCTTTGGTAATCCTCATCTAACTGCAATTGCAGGTATGCGTAGCTCATGTCCAGCTTCACGAAGGACAGTCCCCTTGCCAGCTTTGTTTATAAGTCATCTATATGAGGGATTGCACATTATCCAGCTGTGAAAAGTGGCTCACCATTTATTTGAAATCCATAAAAAGTTGAACCGATATATTGGGCTTCATAATTGGTACAATCGATGCTGCCCATTCTGCAAAGCAGACTGGTTTGATGGTATACTGCATCCACTGTACCCCAAGATGACATTCCACATTAAGCAGAGGTTCACCTGCACATCTGCCAATGTGGTATACTGCATCCACTGTACCCCAAGATGACATTCCACATTAAGCAGAGGTTCACCTGCACATCTGCCAATGTGGTATACTGCATCCACTGTACCCGGTGCGGCTTTCTCTACATTGGGGAAACCAAGCGGAGGCTTGGGGACCGCTTTGCAGAACACCTCCGCTCAGTTCGCAACAAACAACTGCACCTCCCAGTCGCAAACCATTTCCACTCCCCCTCCCATTCTCTTGATGACATGTCCATCATGGGCCTCCTGCACTGCCACAATGATGCCACCCGAAGGTTGCAGGAACAGCAACTCATATTCCGCCTGGGAACCCTGCAGCCATATGGTATCAATGTGGACTTCACCAGTTTCAAAATCTCCCCTTCCCCCACTGCATCCCTAAACCAGCCCAGTTCATCCCCTCCCCCCACTGCACCACACAACCAGCCCAGCTCTTCCCCCCCACCCACTGCATCCCAAAACCAGTCCAACCTGTCTCTGCCTCCCTAACCGGTTCTTCCTCTCACCCATCCCTTCCTCCCACCCCCAGCCGCACCCCCAGCTACCTACTAACCTCATCCCACCTCCTTGACCTGTCCGTCTTCCCTGGACTGACCTATCCCCTCCCTACCTCCCCACCTACACCCTCTCCACCTATCTTCTTTGCTCTCCATCTTCGGTCCGCCTCCCCCTCTCTCCCTATTTATTCCAGTTCCCTCCCCCCATCCCCCTCTCTGATGAAGGGTCTAGGCCCGAAACGTCAGCTTTTGTGCTCCTGAGATGCTGCTTGGCCTGCTGTGTTCATCCAGCCTCACATTTTATTATCTTGGAATCTCCAGCATCTGCAGTTCCCATTATCTCTGGTTTGATGATTCCTTTGTTTTCCAGACTTCTGATTTCTGCCTTTACTTTTTCCCATAAGGCAAATGGCACTTGGTGGTCCTTGCAGAATTGTGAATTGCATCCTGGTCAACATGTAAGGTGGTCTTGACTCCTGTGATAGTTCCTCAGCTTACGTGAAAGCCTTCTGGGTATTTAATTAGCACTTTGCTCAGGCAGCCACTTTATAATTGAAAAATGTTGAGCCAGTCAAGTTGAATCTTTCTAAGTCAATCTCGCTTCACCAAGATTAGGCCCAAGCCTGCTGTGTTGCTTCAGCTCCATACTATGTTATCACTGACTTCAGCATCGGCTGTTCTTGCTGTCTCTGAGTAGGACTCTTTTGCTTTCTCAAGTAAGCATACCAGCAGCAACTACAATGGCCTACCAGCCCAGATCTTTGAGAAGATTTTAACCATTTGGATGAGGCTTGACTTGGTTGTGGAGTTTTGCTATGGTCTGTCCTGGGGTTCCTATGTTCAGGATATGTCCAGAGTTAGGCTATGCAATTGACATCACTCAAGTGGTGTCTCCCAAGCTCAGACAGCCTGGCGAGGGTGTTGACTTCCTTCAGGAAACCCTGCAATTCATAAGCTCCACCTGCCACATTTTCTAATGACAAAGCCAGCTGTGATATCTGTTTAAAGCCCAGTTGGGCTTCAGCTATTAGGCACTTTTGCAAGGTTAAATCGTTAATCCCATATGCCAAATAGTCTCTTGGCATCACATTAAGGATTAAATCAAAGTCACATGTCTCTGCCAGTCCTCTTAACCTATCAAAAATCCCAGGGATTCCCCGGTTCTTGAACTGTTGAGTAAAACTGACAGTGTCTCAGAATTAGATGAGGCTTGGGGTTGTAGTATTTCTTAATGAAATCCGTTAACTGTTGAAAGGCTTTAACATCTGGTGCTTCCGGGAAAGTTAGGCTCCCAATAGCTGACAAAGCTATGAGTCCGTGGGCTATCATGGCAATCACTTATTTCTTTTCATCTGTCCCAGTGTCATTTGGCTGAAAGTAAAAACGTTTTTTTTCACAAACTGGAATTGGTCTTTGATGGAAGGTCAAACAAGTCAAATTCCCCAACCAGCAGTATGCTGCCCGAATTGCCCCAACTCAAAAATGACAGTTGCGAGCAAATCTCTCTAGGGGCGTGTTTTTCTCTCATCACCACTGAAATACAACCATGAAGGCCAGTATTTCATCAACAAGTTAGCCTTTATTGACACATACATAGTACATGACACTGACCTTGCTGGCTCAGAGCTGATTCTTAGAGAGAGCAAAACCCCTGACACTCCTGTTTATATCTGTCAGCCAGGGTTAACAGCCCCAATCAGGGAACTCATATCCAATGAGATCCACCTTGCTGACATTGTTCTGATCACTACGGGAGAGAGCTTACTTTCGTCAAATCATGTTCCTACCATTATCTCACTGCCTTGATAAGACCTTTCTTCCTTCCACACCTACAGAATCTGTCACTCGTCATTTGTCTCCCATCTGTTTATTGCAATTGATAGTGACTGAAGTGACCTGGGAACTTAGAAAATTTCTGTCCTAAACACCCACTAGACTCTGCCTCTGGGATTCATCAAAGAGAAGATGTGAAAAGCTCAGGGGATCAACAAAATTTCAAATTCACCACTTGGAGTGAGAATGCCATGTACTGTCATTGTTTGTCTTTTCTGTTTGGCTGTTGAATGCTTCAAACTTGGTGGATATCATCAGTGGAATCTTTAATTCCCTCTTCAGCTTGAATCCCATTGAGGTCCTTCATGATCTCTCCTGGGTACTGTACTTGCAATTCTTTTCCATATTTAAACATTACCAGATCCTCTTTCAGTTTCTGAATCCACAGTTTGTCATTAGGATGCCCCGATAAGTTGCACTATCCCGATGTTGAGTATTGTTACACATTAGGAAAAGGCAGACAGCGTTTTCTCTTTTTCTTTGGTACATTGACATTTTAAGTTGAAAGGCTATGCTGGAAGTTAATAATAGATCTTCTCTCCAAGAGAACTTGATTCAACTCCTTATTTCAATGCTTCCCAGCAAAAAAAAAGCAAAATCACACACATCCTAATGATTTTTTTTTCAATTTTAGATTTTATTGTCATGTGTATTCAAGTGCAGGAGTGCATTGTAAAGTGCATAATGTTGCCACACGCAGCGCCATTTTAGGTACAAAGGTACCTAGGTACAAAAGAAACTTAGGTACAAAGTTGTAAAAGAAGCAAAGTTAAAAAAAGTTAGGCATTACTTTCATAGATTAAGCAGAAAATCAAAGAAATAAGTTCATAGTTAACATTACACTCCTTCAGATGGTAGAGTCCAGAGGATGGTAGAAAAATGGTTTCCAAAGGAGTTGTTTGCATAGTCGCTTGTCAAGTAATAGAACATGGATAAGAAAGTCCAACAAAACTATAAAATGAGCAAGAAGTCTGACAAATCTGCAAGTTGAATGATTATAAATATACTTATCAAAAATATATATATCAAATTACCATTGGGTCTTTCAAAACCATCATTAAAATTTGTTTAGAAAGAAACCGCATCAATTACATGTTCTGTTCAAGGTGATTTGTCTTTGATATTACTATATTTATAGATAAAATTAATATTTAAAGTTCCTAAGCCAATTTTTAGAATCTATGAAGCATTCACTGCACATTACTAGGTGAGTGCATATTGACTGAGGGCCTGACTGAGCGGCTACAGTGATTGCTCAGGCAATCGAGTAATTACTTTTCATCTCATTTTGTACTTTATATTCTCAATATTTTTAGACCTCAGTTGATGCAAGCTTCAATAAAGAATGGGAGAGATAATAGAAACTGCGGATGCTGGAGAATCCAAGACAACAAAGTGCAGAGGTGGATGAACACAGCAGGCCAAGCAGCATCTTAGGAGCACAAAAGCTGACATTTTGGGCCTAGACTGATGAAGGGTCTAGGCCCGAAACATCAGCTTTTCTGTTCCTAAGATGCTGCTTGGCCTGCTGTGTTCATCCAGCTCTGCACTTTGTTGTCCCAATAAAGAATGGCTTTTTTTACGCATAATCTTCTTTGAAAACTACTAACACCCTACCACAGCATAAATAAAAAGTCTGGCTCAATATCAGCACAATTTTCCTCAAGTTCCATAGACCCTTCCCAGCAAAATTTTCAAAATCTATTGCTCATTAGAACAGTGGAAATATCAGATCTAAACAAAAGAATCTGTGAGCTTTTGTGTCTGTTGAAACGTGAGCATATCTTTTGCAGCACTTCTTTTACATGTAATATTTCGAGCAACTCCTTGTCTCATTGAATAAAATCATTTGCTGCACATAAAAATGAAAATACTTCTGACCAAATGTAAACAACAATATAAAAATTACTTGAAGTAATTTTCAATTTCAAGTTTTAATTTATTAAAAAAAAATCAAACCTTCCTTTTGTTTTGGAAGTTTCTTTTTATAAATTGACCTGAAAGAAGCTGAGACTATCTTGGCTATAGACTGTTGGATGATGTTATTTGGCTATTGACAGGCAGAAAGCACAATTTGGTAGACCAAAAGATTATAAAGTGTAGAGCTGGTTGAACACAGCAGGACAAGCAGCATCATAGGAGCAGTAAAGCTGACATTTCGGGCCTAGACCCTTATTCTTCAGAAGAAGGATTTTCTGAAGAAGGGTCTAGAAACGTCAGCTTTCCCGCTCCTCTGATGCTGCTTGGCCTGCTGTGTTCACCCAGCTCTACACCTTGTTATCTCAGATTCTCCAGCATCTGCAGTTCCTACTATCTCTGAAACAATTTGGTAGACCAATATGGGCAATGCAAGTTTCTTTCTCTTGCTAGGATGGATCAGCTTGCTTTCGTATTTCTGTGCATATACAGATCTTCAGGGCAACCTGGACAGACTGACCATCAAAGCTGGAATTCAAATCAGTAACTCTGTAATAGTGATTGACCTCTCCTAAATTACGTTTTTCAATGGCAGTTACACCATACAAAGGACTTCTAATTAGAACCAACTTTTAGTTAGTTTTCTAACTAACAATCATTTTTGACTCAGAAATGAGTAGTCACCAATTACTCACCTTGATAAATGAAACCAGATCTCATCAGTTATACACAATTTCATGACTTGTTTGCAATTCTGGAAAAGTTGAAGAGGGGAAAAATAAGTGATACAAACTATTCTGGGTGTAATTTATTCAAGAACAGCTACATGTTTGAGCTGTTGACATGGTTAATGCACTGAAAATGTACAGCACAAATGGAATGACCATGGAGCTATATATATCTTGTATGATGACAGAGCTCAGCTTTTCAATGCCCCTGTGGCTTGTCTGGATTGATCTTGAGGAAGTACCTAACAGATGGTCCTTGTTTAGTTGCTCATTCGAGACCAGCATTTGCAGACACCTGAGCACAGATTTCATGTTTACATGCTCAGTCATGTGACATTGAATGGTACATGGAAGGATATACCACAGAGAGAAGGAAGAAAGAGAAAAAAAAATAGTTTTTCCCTACATGGCACAAATAAACCATTTATGGCTGAAAAAAATGAAAAAATTATAAGGGAGATGTTCTTGGACCTTTTTCAGAAAATAAATTACATTCGAACAATTATTTAATAACATTATACCTAGCTTCAGTTTTAAATTATTAAATTTTAAACTATGGGTTTGATTTTGGGAGGAGTGGAAATACAGTTTGCCACTCTTCTTTTTTTATGCAAAGTCAGAGATCAATCTTTCTGGTTAGCTGGGTCAGCTGCCAGGGCCCAAGATGAGAAGTGTTACCACATGGTGAAGGAACTTTTTGAGTACCTCAGAATGGGTCAGGGTTATTGGGACAGACTGAGTGGGTGATGGGTGTTGAAGGAGGGTGTTTCAGATCACAGGGGCATTTTGGGGTTCATGAGGGGAGCAGTTTCGTTGAGCCCTGAAAAGAAAGAGTGTGAGAGATGTTGGAGTCCTGGAAGAGGGGTTGTGTCACATCCTGGAGGCTTGGGAATGTGTCAGATCAGAGTCCAGGGGATAGAAGTGTTCAGGGGGAGGTGTGGTTGGGGGGCATGTGTGGTAAGTTGAGAGTCAATGAATTACTTATCCAGGAGTGAGACTAGATTTATAATTGCCTAACTTTCTTTGCAGAATCATCTGATTTCTCCAACTTGAGTAGATACTTTTAAGGGCTCCCAGTGCAGGCGAATTGGTTATCTGAATCTTCAACTTCCCACTCAATTCCTTGGAAGTCTACTGCATTAGGAATTCCATCGCATTCCAACTTATAAATGCTATTGAGGCTGAAGAAACAATTATTTGACCAATGGAAAATCCAGGCTATTCCTTTTTTGTTTCTTATTTACAGAACTTGTTTTGGAATTTACTGTTAAATAGGTTTCAGGGCAGGGTTTCAGGATCTTTGATCATTCTGGGCAGAGGTGACCTGTACAAGAGAGATATGTTGCACCTAAACTGGATGGGAACGAATTTCGTTGCAGGGAGGTTTACTAGTGCTATTCGGGAGGGTTTAAACTAGAGTGGCAGGGGGCTGGGAACCAGAGAAGCAGATCAGTAAGTGGATGGTTTGAGAGGAAGGTAGATGTTAAGACCAGTAAATCAGAAAGAAAAGACAGACAGAGACAGGTTATTGAATGCAATGGCACTAAAGGGCTGACGTGTGTTTATTTCAATGCAAGAATATTGTAGGTAAGGCAGATGAGCCTAGAGCCTGGATCAGTACACAGGACTGTAATGTCATGGCTATTGCAGAGAAGAGGTTGAGAGAGGGGTAGGGCTGGCTGCTCAATGTTCTAGGGTTTCTTTGTTTTAGACAAGGCAGAAAGGAAGGTAAAAGAGGTGGAGGAGTTGCTTTACTAATCAGGGAGCATCTCATATCTGAACTCAGAGAGGACATGCTAGAGAGATAATTCACTGATGCAATATAGGTAGAGCTCAAAAATAAGATGGATGCAATCACTGTGATAGGATTATACTATAGGCCCCTCAACAGCCCCAAATATGCAGGCAGATTAAGGAAAGGTGCAATAAAAACAGAGTCGCCATACTGGGGGACTTTAACTTCCCCAACAACTAGGAATTCCTTAGAAAAAGAGGCTTAGACAGGGTAGAATTTGTAAAGTGCATCCAAGAGGGTTTCTTGAAACAGTATGCGGATAATCCAACTAGAGGAGGGGCCATACTGGACCTTGTAATGGCTAATGAGCCTGGCCAAGTGACTGATCTGTTAGCTGGAGAGTATTTCTGAAACAGTGATCAAAACATCTTAAGTTTTAAAATATTTATGAACAAGGATAAGTCAGGACCTTGCGGGAAGATATTTTATTGGAGGAGGGCAAATAACATCAATATTAGGCAGGAGCAAGGATGTGTTAATTGAGAGAAGCTATTATCAGGCAAGTCCACATTTGTTATAGAACATTGAACATGGAACAGTACAGGCCCTTTGGCCCACGATCGTGTGCTGACCTATATAAGATCAATCTACCATGCATACCCTATATTATACTAGTATCCATGTGCCTCTCCAAGAGAATCTTAAAAGTCTCTAAAGTATCTGACACCACTACCACTGCTGGCAGTGCATTCCACGTGCCCACCTCTCTCTGTGTAAAAAACTTACCTCTGAACATCTCCGCTATACCTTCCTCCGATCACCTTAAAATTATGCCCCCTTGTAATAATCATTTCCGCCCTGGGGACAAATCTTTGACTATCCACTCTATCTATGCCTCTCATCATTTTGTAAACCTCTATCAAGTCACCTTTCTTCTCTCTTTACTCCAAAGAGAAAAGCCTTACCTCCCTCAACCTGTCCTCAGAAGACCTGCCTTCCAGCTCAGGCAGCTTCCTGGTAAATCTCCTCTGAATTCTTTCTAAAGCTTCCATATCCTTCCTATAATGAGGCAACCAGAATTGAACACAGTTCCAAGTGTGGTCTAACCAGAGTTTTATAGAGCTGCAGGATAACCTTGCGGCTCTTAAACTTAATTCCCTGCCAATGAAAGCCAATACACCATACGCCTTCTTTAGAACCCCATCAACTTGGGTCCGCAACTTTAAGGGATCTATGGGTGTTGACCCTAAGATCCCTCTGTTCCTCCACACTGCCAAGAATCCTGCCATTGACCCTGTATTCTGCATTCAAATTCGACCTTCCAAAATGAGTCACTTCACACTTCTCTGGGTTGAATTCCGTCTGCCACTCCTTTGCCTAGCTCTGCATCCTGTCAATGTCCCGTTGCAGCCTACAACAGCCCTCCACACTGTCTACAACTCCACTAATCTTCATGCCATCAGCAAGCTTACTAATCCACCCTTCCACTTTCTCATCCAAGCTATTTATAAAGATCACAAAGAGCAAGGGCCTCAGAACTGATCCCTGCAGAACACCGCTAGTTACTGAGCTCCAGGCTGAAAACATTCCATCCACTACCACCCTCTGTCTTCTATTAGACAGCCAGTTTTGCATCCAGACAGCCAAATGTCTCTCAGTCCTATGCCTCCTTACTTTCTTAATGAGGCTACCATGGGGCAGTTTCTAAAATGCCTAGTTAAAATCCATATACACCACATCCACTGCTCTGACTTCATTGATGTGTTTTGTCACATCCTCAAAGAATTCAGTCAGGCTTGTGAGGCATGACCAGCCCCTCACAAAACCATGCTGACTATTTATAGTCAAACTGTGCTTTTCCAAATAATCATAAATACTATCTTTCAGAATCCTCTCCAATCAATTGTCCACCACAGAATTCAGACTGACCAGTCTACAATTTACCCTTAAGGATTAACCCTTTCTTGAACAAGTGAATCACATTTGCCACCCTCCAATCTTCTGGTACTATTCCAGTGGACAGTGAAGGCACAAAGATCATTGCCAAAGGGGCAACAATCTCTTTCCTCACGTCCCATAGCAACCTTGGGTGTATCCCATCTGGCCCAGGAGACTTATCTATTCTCATGTTTTTCAAAATCTCTAGCACATCCTCCTTCCTAACATCAACCTATTCAAGCATATCTGCCTGTTTCATGCTACCCTCACAAATGTCAAAGTCCCTCTCACTGGTGAATACTGAAGAAAAGAACCTCCCCTACAACCTCCGACTCCGTGCACAAGTTCCCGCCACTACGCCTGATCAGCCCTACCCTCACTCTGGCCATCCTCTTGTTCCTCACATAAGCATAATACGCCTTGGGGTTTTCTTAATCCTACCCACCAAAGTTTTCTCATAACCCCTTCTAGCTCTCCTAAGTCCCTTCTTCAGTTCCTTCCTGAAAACCTTGTTATGTGGGAATTGTTTAAAGCCCTGTTGATGGCAGTTCAAGATTGGTATGTTCTAGTGAGGAAGAAAGACAAGGATGGCAAGTTGAGGGAATCTTGGATAATAAGGGATGTTGTGAATTTAGTCAAAAGGGAAATAGAAGCATATGTAAGGTTTAGGAAGCTGAAATCAGAAAGGCCCTGCGAGGAATTCATGGAAAGCAGGGAAGTACTCAAGCAGGGAATTAGGAGAGGAAAAAGGGGCCATGAAATGATGTTGGCAAGCAGGGTTAAAGAGAATCCGAAGACATTTTATTGATACATTAAAAACAAGAGGATAACTCGGCATAGGGAGGACCACTCAAGGATAAAAGGAGGGAACTTATGCTAGGAGGCAGGGAATGTGGATGAAATCCTAAATGAGTATTTTGCAAAGATATTCGCCCAGGAAAAGAACATGGCACATTGTGAGATGTATGTGCAGTACGCTAATATGCTAGGGCATTTTCAGATCAAGAAAGAAGTGGTATTAGATCTCTTGAAACACATTAATGTGGATAAGTCCCCAGGGCCTGATGGTATCTGCCCCAGGTTTATGAGAGAGGCAAGACAGAAATTTGCTTAGGCCTTGTCCAAGATATTTATGTCCTCATTATCCACTGAAGAGGCCATGGAGGACTGACGAGTAGCTAATGTTCCTCTGTTCAAGAAAGGAAATAGGGATAATCCAGGAAACTACAGACAGGTGAGTCTCATATCGGTGTTTGGGAACTATTGGAGAGATTCTTAGAGGTAGGATTTTTGCATATTTGAAAAAGTATGGCCTAATTAGGGACAGTCAGCATGGTTTTGTGCAGGTCACATCTTACTAACTTCTAACTTTTTTGAGAAGGTGATGAAGATGATTGACGAGGGTAGAGCAGCAGATGTTGTTTACATGGATTTTAGAAAGGTTTTCAAAAAGGTCCCTCATGGTGGGCTCATCTGAAAGATTAAGATGCATGGGATCCATGGTGACTTGGCCGTGTGGAGTTACAGTTGGCTTGTCTATAGAAGACGGAAGCTTGTGGTGGAAGCGTTTTTTTCTGACTGGAGTTCCGTGACTAGTGGTGTTCCGCAGTGATCCGTACTGGAACCTCTGCTGTTTGTGATCCATATAAATGACTTGAATGAAAATGTAGATGGGTGGGTTAGTAAGTTTGCAGATGGTATGAAGATCAGTGGAGTTGTGGCTAGTGTCGAAGCTTGTCAAAGAATACGGTAGGTTATAAATCAGTTGCAGATACGGGCAGGTGGAGTTTAGTCCGGTCAAGTATGAGGTGCTGAACTTCGGGAGTTGTAATGTTAAGGCAACGCGTACAATTAATGGAAAGAATCTCAACAACATTTATTTATAGAATTATCTTTGGACTCAAGTCCATAACTCCTTGAAAGTGGCCACGTAAATAGGTAGGGTGGTAAAGAAGGCGTCTGGCATGCTTGCCTTTATTGGTCAGGGATTTGAGTAAAAGAGTCAGGATGTCATTTTGCAGCTTTATAACACTTTGAGTAGGCCACATTTAGAGTATTGTGTTCAATTCTGGTCACTACATTACAGGAAGGTGTGAAGGCTTTGGACAGGGTGCAGAAGAGTTTTACCAGGATGCTGCCTGGATTAGAGGGTATGTGCTATAGGGGAGGCTAGGAAACTCAGGTTGTTTCCTCTTGAGTGGCTCAGGGGAGACCTGATAGAAATCTATAAAATTATGAGATGCATTGATAGGATTGATGGTCAGAATCTTTTTTCCAGAGTTGAAATGTCTAATAAAGGGGGGGCATGCATTTAAGGTTAGAAGGGGAAAGTTCAAAGGAAATGTGAGGGGCTAGTGTTTCACACAGAGTAGTAGGAGTCTGGAATGCTCTGTCAGGGGTGGTGGAGGAGACAGCTACAATAAAGGCATTTAAGGGACTTTTAGAAAAGCAATGAATATGCAAGGAATGGAAGGATATGGACCAAGGGCAGGCAGAAGGGATTAGTTTAATTTGGTGCCATGTTTAATACAATATTGACAGGGCTGTTAAGAAGGCACACAGTGTTTTAGCTTTTATTAATAGAGGGATCGAGTTCCGGAACCAAGAGGTTATGGTGAAGCTGTACAAAACTCTGGTGTGGCCGCACTTGGAGTATTGTGTACAGTTCTGGTCACCGCATTATAAGAAGGATGTGGAAGCTTTGGAAAGGGTGCAGAGGAGATTTACTAGGATGTTGCCTGGTATGGAGGGAAGGTCTTACAAGGAAAGGCTGAGGGACTTGAGGCTGTTTTCATCAGAGAGAAGAAGGTTGAGACTTAATTGAAACATATAAAATAATCAGAGGGTTAGATAGGGTGGATAAGGAGAGCCTTTTTCCTAGGATGGTGACGGCAAGCACGAGGGGGCATAGCTTTAAATTGAGGAGTGATAGATATAGGACAGATGTCAGAGGTAGTTTCTTTATTCAGAGAGTAGTAAGGGAATGGAACGCTTTGCCTGCAACGGTAGTAGATTCGGCAACTTTAAGTACATTTAAGTCGTCATTGGATAAGCATATGGACGTACATGGAATAGTGTAGGTTAGATGGGCTTGAGATCAGTATGACAGGTCGGCACAACATCGAGGGCCGAAGGGCCTGTACTGTGCTGTAATGTTCTATGTTCTATGTTCTAGCATTCAGACTCGTTGTGACCATGCCCTTTCCAAGTCTTCCAGAATATTTTCTCCTGGCCAAGATTCCTGGATGCTCATTTGGAGAGGATTTATGCCACAAGCTGTTCCTGTCAGAATGCTAAGATATTTGCATAGAATAAATGTCTCCCAAAGAAAATATTGTGGGTCCAAATGCCCATTCCTATGCTGTACAATTCTATGTTCTAGGAATATCTTTATATTTAATAAAAGACTTGCAATTCACTAAAGCAATTGAAGCAACCTTCCATGTTAATATGATGATCCTTAAATGTTGAATGATAACACTGTATAAATATTAATTTGTTAGCACAAATTAGAGCACAGACCATTGTACAAATGGTTGGCTGGATTTATGTACATGACAAGAGTGTCACCATTGGTGAGAGTCATGTATCTCATTTTTCATGGAAGGCTATCAGAGTAAGTACCTTTCAGCCATTGTCCTGGTCATCAGCAGGACTTTATGTTCGAGGGCCCCAGAAAAACAGCTTGCACTCTCTGTTGGCCAACCAGAAGCCAGCAACTTTCTTGGACAATAGTGCCACTGGGATGTGGTGGCTGCTACTGGTACTGCACCCACATGAGAATGAGCTTTAGAGATAACAAAGTGTGGAGCTGGATGAACACAGCAAGCGAAGTAACATCTTTGGAGCATAAAAGTTGACGTTCTGGGCCTAGATCCTTCATCAGAAAAGGGGGATGGGGAGAGGGTTCTGAAATAAATAGGGAGAGAGGGGGAGGTGGATTAAAGATGGATATAGGAGAAGATAGGTGGAGAAGAGACAGACAAGTTAAAGGGGCAGGGATGGAGCCTGTAGAGGTGAGTAAAGGTGGGGAGGTGGGGGAGGGTTAGGTCAGTTTGGGGAGGATGGACAGGTCAAAGGGGCGGGATGAGGTTAGTAGGTAGGAAATGGAGGTGTGGCTTGAGGTGGGAGGAGGGGATGGTTGAGAGGAAGAACAGGTTAGGGAGGCGGGGATGAGCTGGGCTAGTTTTGGGATGCAGTGGGGGGAGCGGAGGTTTTGAAGATTGGAAATCCTCCATCCTTGCCCCTTTAACATATCTGTCTCCTCTCCACCTATCTTCTCCTCTATCCATCTCTGATCCGCTTCCCCCTCTCTCCCTGTTTAGTTCAGAACCCTCTCCCAATCCACCTTTTCTGATGAAGGGTCTAGGCCCGAAACGTCAGCTTTTGTTCTCCTGAGATGCTGCTTGGCCTGCTGTGTTCATTCAGCTCCACACTTTGTTATCTCGGATTCTCCAGCATCTGCAGTTCCCATCATCTCTGAGAATGAGCTTTGTTGCTGGGTCTCAGCCCAGAGGTGGGTGAATTGCAGGTGAGACAGACTGGCAACAAAGGCTGTGGATAGCTCTTACTTATCATGCCTTCCAATGCCAAGTTTTCTAATAACGTGCTTACTGCCTTTGAACCAGGGACCACAGCAGACCCCCTCAAAACATTAATGTACAGCACGGCAAATCTCCCACTCACTGCTGGGTGCTGAAATGAGATCATTAAGTGCATATTAATTGCTCACTTCAGGGTGTTAAATTCGCAGCCAGATGCAATAAGCCTGTCCACACTTAATTGCTATGAAGGTAGTGCAGCTCCCTCCTACTACTATTGCCCAAAAGGGAGGGCATAAAATTCCATTGGGTAAGTCAGTTCTATTGGAACTGTACAATTTTTCTATGTTATATTGAAATGACAAGCATAATTTTGAAATTAAGACATATAGCTAATGATACATTCCTATAAATTATTTTTGAGGGAGAAAAGCAGTTGTTACTGTTAAATGAGATCCTCAAACCTTATTAAATGTTGCCATTAATACAGCAGAATAATGTTTAATTGAAGAATACTTCTCAGCCACAAGAACCATTTCTTAAGTAGTATTATAAATCTGAACAGCCGTACATGAATAAATTATTCACGTGCAGTCTTAGTTCTGAAATAATCCTAGTAAAGGCCGTCATGCATGTCTGGGTGGCACAGTTGCTCAGTGGTTAGCACTATTGCCTCACAGCGCCAGGGATCTGGGTTTGATTTCACTCCCAGGTGATTGTGTGGAGTTTGCACATTCACCCCCTGTCTGTGTGGGTTTCCTCCCACAGTCCAATGATGGGTGGGCTAACTGGATTGGCCATATTAAATTGCCTAGGGTGTCCAGGGCTTCCCGACTAAGGGTGTCAGCCATGGGAAATGGAGGGGTTGGGTGGGATGCTCTCTGGAGGGTCAGTATGGGCTGGATGGCCTGCTTCCACACTGTGGGGATTCTACAGCAATAAAAAAATTAATACTGATTGATACAATTTTAACCATTGGATTATCTGCGGCACTGACCTGGTTGAATTGTGTAATGTGCTGTCTGTTTACTATTCTGCTGCTAAGAGAGTAGATGTGTGTAACTGATTGTATATAAACACTTAGTTATCCTGTCTTTTAATCAATAAGGAATTAAAAGCCTAAGATGAATAACGGGGATTGTTTTCTTGTAGGTTGCAGCATGTTACAGTTGCATTCATTTGACCTCTTTAGTTTTCATTTTAAAGATTCCTTTGTATCTATAACAAAGTACGACTTCTAAAATGTCAATGGGGAAGCGCATTATTTGTAGGATGACAGATTTTACATATCCGGCTAGGAGATTGGATTGTGTTGACAGAGAGGTGCCTAATGAGTTTGGGGACAGAGCCACAGTGTATCAGCTTACTGGCCTCATTATTATAGTCCAAGCCGACTATAGTCACCAGTCAAAGCCCAGAGGCAGATAACTCATTACTGAGGGTAGGATCAGGATTGCAAGCCTCAGGCACTTAGATAACAAAAAGGGAGTGGATGGACAGAGTGACGCACGTGGGAATTAGGTGAGAGTGAGACTGCAGCACGCAATTTAATAAGAACATAACGCTATAAATGCAGGACCAGACGTAGCCCATTTAGCACATTGCATCTGCTCTGACATTCATTGAGATAGTAGCCATTTGGTAACCCTCAGCTCCACTTACCTGCTTTGTGCCTGTAACCCTTGATTTCCTTAATAATTAAAAATTTGTCTATCTCATACTTTACAGCCCTCTTTGTAAATAATTCCACAGAAATCACAAGTGTATGTTGTAAATAATTGTGACCCAGAACTAATCCTTATGGCACTCCACTAGATACAGGTTGCTATCTTGAAAATGTCCCTTTTAGTGCAACTCTTTGCCTCCTAACAGTTAGTCAATCCTTTGTCCATTCTCATATTCTACCCCTCACATCATTGCCCCATCTTACTAAGTAGCATTATAAGAGATAGCTTATCAAACACATTTTGGAAAACCAAATACATTACATGCATCCCTCTTTATCTATGCTGGTTGTTATCTTCACAAAGCATTTTAATAAACTTTTCAGATATGATTCCTCTTTATGAAGCTATATTGACTCTAATTTATTATATTATGTGATTCTAAAAGTTCTATTATTAAGTCCTTTACTATAGATTTTAACATGTTTCCAATTACAGATTTTAAGCTAACTGGCCTACAGTTACCTTTTCTGTCTCTCTCCCTATTTGAATAAAGGTTATATTGGCAATTTTTCCAAACCTCTGAGACCTATGCAGAAGCTAAGAAGTTTTGGAAGATTACAACCAATGCATCTATTAACTCCACAGCTCCTTCCTTTAAAATCTTTAGATTCAACCCATCAAATCCAGTGGATATATTAGCCTTTAGATCCATTAGTTACCCCAGTTCATTTCTTCTAGTGATAGTTACGGTATTTATTTCCATGTCCCATTCCGTTAACCCTTTGATTACATCATATTTTTAAAATGCCTATAACTGTAGAACATAGAACAATACTGTGCAGAACAGCCCCTTTGGCCCTCGATGTTGCGCCGACCTGTGAACTAATATAAGCCCATCGCCCTACACTATCCCATCATTGTCCATATATGAAGGATGAGGGATTGTCTGACTAAAACTTACAAAATACTGAGAGGCGTGGATAGAGTGGACATGGAGAAGATGTTTCCACTAGTAGGAGCGACAAGGACCTGAGGGCACAGCCTCAGAATAAAAGGATGACCCTTTAAAAATGATAAATGAAGGAATACTTTCAGACAGAGGGTGGTGAATCTGTGGAACTTATTTGCCCCAGAAGGCTGTGGAGGTGAAATCATTGAGTGTATTTAAGATAGAAATTCTTGGGCTGTTGATTACTAAAAGGATCAATGATTATGGGGAGAAGGTATGAGTATGGATTTTAGAAACATGTTAGCCATGATCGAATGGTGTCAGACTTAATGGAACAAATGGCCTCATTCTGCTTCTATATCTTATAGTCTTATGATCAAAACTGGAACAGATGTGGCAGTATTTCACCAACTCCTTTGCCATTTCCTGCTAGCTGGAGTCAGTCTCACTGTCCTGAAACAGTGTGGAGACAACAGCAACGGCTATTAATTGCCAAGGCAGCCTTGTTAAAAGGCCTGCCTAAGTTCTTTGGGACTTCATCCCAGTTGTTTGTTTAATTGTTTAGTTGTAGGCTGTCTAGCCCTCAATCTTCATACCCTTCATCCTTTTCTCACATTCGATGTGTACAGCCATGCCCCATCCATGCCTACCTATAACCTTCCATGTACACCAATGGATTTTCATGTCCTCGGCTTCTACCATGCACCTACCCCATTCCCCCCCCCGACTCCACCCCATTAGAACGAATAGCTTTATAGCACCAATTAAACCCATAATAGCAAAGGTATATGGAAAAACTTTCTAAAAGTAATGCTGACTTCAGTATAGTTCTGTAAAATTGCCAATTACCCGGGCCAGTAAAGTATCATTGGCAGAAACATGTGTAAATAAACATTGTGAAACTGATTAAATAGATTTAAGGTGAAGTCTTGTCAATTAAGTTATGTTATCATTTGACCATAGCTGTTTGCATAGAATCATGGATGACAGAACTCTCAGCCCTCATTGTGCATTTATAAAGTTTTCTGTCCTGTTTGATCTCTTGCCAACAGCTGGAAGACCTCGTCATTGGATTATAGAGGTCTGCAGCACAGAAAATGCATCTCCAATCCATTTAGTCTCCACTGGTCAAAAGCAAGCACCCAACTATTTTAATTCAATTTTCCAGCATTTGGCCTGTAGCCTTCTATGCCTTGACTTTAAAAGCATATGTAAGTACTTCTTCTGGCAGAGCATTCAATATTAGTATGACTGAGCCCTTCATGTCGATATTGAAGTCCTGCCCAGGTTACTTTTTGTATACTTGCTCCCCTCAGCGTTTCTTCCTCGTGATGATCAATGTGGAGAAATACTGAGGCATCAGCTGGAAGTTTCTGAGCCCCCATTTCACCAGAAGAAACGACTCAAGTCAATGTTGAGGACTGCCAGGATCACTTCCCCCTGATTGAATATTATGCAGATCCTCTCTAATAAGCCCATGAGGCAGTGCATTCTGGGGTTTGGAGACAGAGTCTGAGACCTTGACTAACCTCAATGGTCCTCTGTTGTGTTTGAGTCAGGCATTTTGTTGTGGCTGTTGGCTAACACTGGGGAAGAATTTGGTTTATACTTTGCCAATGTTTTAATAATGAAATAAGTGTTTTAACTATTAATTTCATGGTGGGCTGACCCATGTTGCAAGAGCATGTAATCAGAAAGAAAAGATAACAGTTAAACATGTAAATGATTGGGCTGGCCCAAACCCATCTAGTATATATAAAAAAACAATTCCAGTTCAGACCACCACCATTATTTCCAAATTTTCATAGAATCACAGATTGGTTATGACACAAAATGAAGCCATTCAGCCCATCCCAAGTTTTGATGGTTTTCAAAAGACCTATGAGTCCTGCTATCTCATTGATATATCAAAAGGGTGGTTCTATATTTCTATCAGAAATTGTCATGCACAGTTTTTATTCCAGTCTGAGCTGACCTGAAAAAACATGATACCATAGAAGCATTGATACCTGCACCTTTATTAAGTGTCATCTCTCATTCATGATAATTTTCAAAATATTTTTACTTGCCGTTTTGCCCAACTTTGCAGAATAATTAATGCCTAATTAGAGTTATTTAAGCTACAGCTTTGCACTGTCACTTCACAAGCTTGAGGCGACTGGGAAAGAGGGAAATGTTGCTGGAATTTCTTCTGATGAAAAGCAGCATCAAGAATGGCAAGAGAGAGTCAAAGAGGAGGACAAACAAAGCCTGACAGCATATTGGTATTGCAGCAGAAATTGGATGCAAACACTAGAAAATGCAGCACTGCCTACTACTGTGGAGCTAACAGTGGCTCATAATTTCTATGCCAGCACGCATTCTAAGCTGCATCAGGTGACATCAGTGAGTTCAGCCAGTTTGCTGTCTGTGAAAAAGTGCCATGAGATCCTTGACTGTATGGCTAGTGTAAAGAGTTGAGAGTGATGACAACAGCATGGAATCGGTTCCTGAGCCAGCTGAGGTGGATTTGGGGCCCCTGGGAATGGAAACATTACCTGCTTCTAATTTTGCCACCATGGTGTGTGGCCTTATTGCAAAGTTCCACTGCTTCAGGTCAATGATTTCTTTATTTGATCTAGAAGATGTTATAAATATGATTATTTAAGCAAGTACAGAAGTAGGAAAATGGAAAAGTTAGGAAAGAGCAGTAAAGGAAGGACATAATCAGGTAGAAAATGGGGGAGATTAAATGACAAAAATGGTGCAAAATAAAAGGAAGCAGGAACAAGACAAACAGACTCTGGTTCTGGGAAGAGGAGTAAAGGGTGAGAACTGAAGTCTAGGAAATGAAGATGAAGGAAGTGTTGGAGATGGATCTTGCCTGGGAAAGGGAACAGTGGAAATTAAAAGTAAAGTTTATGACTTTTTCCAGTTTAAAGTGATTGCACAAAGCTGCATTGAAGCAGTCCTCAATGGATTGTGGGATGAAAGAGGAGGGAGACTTGAAAGAAACTTTAACAAAGTATGTTAGGGGTGGCACAGTGGCTCAGTGGTTAGCACTGCTGCCTCACAGCATCAGGGACCCGGGTTCAATTCCACCTTTGGGTGACGGTCTGTGTGGAATTTGCACATTCTCCTCATGCCTGTGTGGGTTTCCTCCCACAGTCCAAAGATGTACAGGCTAGGTGGATTGGCCATTCTAAATTGCCCATAATGTTCAGGGAGGTGTAGACTAGGGGTTGAGTCTGGTTGGGATGCTCTGAGGGTCAGTTTGGACCTGTTGGTGCTGTTGTGCTGTTTCTTTCTGTCACATACCTCTTTTCCTTAATGCCATCTCTCTCCTCCTCTCTCATTGTTTCTTTATATTGATACTTTTGTACTAAATTCAACATTCTCAAGCTTCAAGGTTCAGACTTTGCATGCCTGTATCAGAAGTCTTCAGTCTTACTGGTTTAGGAAATACACAGTTCAATACTCTGTTTCCACAAGACCTAGATTCTCAATACTACCTTTCCTCCCCCAAACCTCAGCCTATCCCTGTATGGACACCAGGCTGTTTGGCTCTCTTCTAATAGAAGGGATGTGGACAGTTGTAAGTGGAATGTTGTTTGTTTGATAGCGACTGCAGAATCCAGGTCAATGCTTTCCTTCATATCCTGATGCATTACACTATTATTCACATTACCAGATTCAACTATATTCATGGCCCCAAGATCGGTTTGGACAAGATGCAGACCGGTTCCAAACTTTGCACAGAGCTTGACTCTCCTCAATAGAAATGAAAATCTCCAGAGATATATAAAACAAAGGCTTATCGACTCTCTACCACCTAGAATCATACAATCGCTAGAGTGTGGAAGTCACCCATTTGAGCCATTGATGCCACACCAACCCTCTGAAGGACATTCCACCCAGACCCCAGTGCTACCCTATCCCTCCATTTCCCATGTCAAATCCACCTAGCTTGCACATCCCTGGACACTGCAGAAACCAATGGAGACAATGGGCAGACTCCACACAGACAGTCACCTGAGGCTGGAATTGAACCCTGGTCCCTAGTGCTGTAAAGCAGCAGTGCTAACCACTGAATCACCATGCCATCCTTTGGCTTGCAGCACTGCACAAAATCAGATCTATTTATCTGAGCTAAATCTCTGCATCACTGTGAGGAAATGCAGGTACTGAGTCGGTAGATTCTTTTTTTATGTGTAAATAGTAAATAACTCAGTTTTTATTGTCATTTCTCAACTACTGTCCACATTTACTCTTTCTGTCAATGTGGTTCACTAGTAAATATAATACACAAGGTGATAATATTGCTGACACTATACACAAGCTTTTGAAATATCTATAAATATACTATTAATAATGGAATAGATATCAGACAGGGAGAGTCAATATGTGCTTGAAGAGCAGAATTCTGAACAGTTCTGTAAGCAGCATGTCCGCAGAGATCTATTTATTGCATGATAAACTAGGAAACTAATGCAATGCCGTACACCAACCATTAAAAAAAAGCTGTAAGTGGCTACTACCAGGAACGAATAAGAATTAAAGAACTGTAATCTGCTAAGGGATATTGGGAAAAACTTCATGATAAACATAAGTGCGCAATGATAAATTTACATAGACAGGAAGAAGCAAATTACTTTTTTGAAGGCAGTATATTTTAGTGTTTAAATTGTTTGCACAAACCCTAAATAGATGAGGCTGGAATATCATGCAATAAGACTGCTAGCACCCCTGCAGCTAACTGTAAGGTGAAGTTACAGCAATTATCATTAAGGCGTATGCCATGGAATGGAAGAAGCTATTGTTGTCAAGAGTATTGTCATAATTCAAAATAATTTCACTTGCTGTTTAGTGTAGATCACTCTCGTCTAATCTATTTCGGCTGCATTTGTCAATCATGTGACTCAGTGCAAAGTAATTGGCTGTCGTACAAGTTGCCCATTGCACTCATGGCACTCAGCGTGCATAACCTCCCTATCATTTACTGTGGGTCAGCAGTCATTTTCATTGCAGTAATTGCATCTGGGAAGATCAGTTGAGACAAGTGCTCTTCTCTTAGTCTGCCAATAGGGACCAGGACATTCATCATACTGGGCAGATTGAAGTCTTCTCTTCATTAGGACTCCTTTCTGAGCCCAGAGTACTGATAATTAGTGCTGCACGCTTGTTTACTCAAGCTGATTGCTCCCTTGTGTCCCACGATGATGCAAAATAACCTTCCTAACTTTCAATCAGCCGAACAGACTGTTAACTCTCCTTTGTTTTAAATAATGCCTGCAACTCAACCAATGGGAAAATTACCTATGAGGTTCATTTTTTTAAAAACACATAATAATCTATGAGTTCATTCAATAATTTAATTTGGACTTTCCATTGAGAGATCTCAAAATGGCAGACCCAGCAACTGGCTGCTAAACACTATTCTTTGTTATTAGCCCATTTATAAGCTTACTTCCTCACAATCTCTGTTCAATAACACTCAGTACTGTTGTAATATTCTTCTTGTATTACCAGCAAGTGATTCATGGAAACAATCAAGTTCTAATTTGTCAAATATCACCTTTAATTTGAATGATTGCATGTTACAGCAAAGTAAATCTCCAGGGAACCAACATATGTTGTTTGCCATTTTAATTGCAATTAAAACTATTTTTCACGTAGAACAGCAATTTTACCTAATATTTGAACATGGTTTGTTTAATATCTCTGGTGATCATGTCAGAGGCCTGGTCTCATGTCCCATTTACTTGATGCCATCTTTCCCACAGCTACTGATTTTGTCGACTGCAGGTGTTGAAAAGAAGTAGCTTGATGGTATGCAGAGGAGAGACACGCCAGCTTGCTCCTTTCAGAATTAGCATTTGCTTTGTGAAGCAGCAACCAATTACACGACTGATTCATAAAGGGTGACTTCAGCTTTCAAAGCTTTAAATGATTTTGTGCAAATGTAGTATTTTAATACCAATGTTTTTACATACTCGTACATGGTCAAAAGGTTCCCTTCTATTGTTGAGAACAATCTATTTGAAAGAATAAATTATTCCCTGTCCTTTGTATGTCACCACAACTCATCTCGGTTTGTAGAATCTTTTGTGAAAATGACATTCCTTAGCTAATGAGAAAAGAGACCATTTGACAGTCTATATGTTTGACTGAAATCTCAAAGCAACGAAATTTACTGTATAAAGCAAATCTGCAAGTGTCAGGAACCAGGTTCTTAATATTCCTTATCAGCATACTCCAACAGAAGACAAAGGCTGATTCATAAGCCTACGATATGCTCCATTTCAGCAGCCTTGCATTCAAACTGTGTATTTCAGGTTTATTTCATGATTTCATAGCTGGACCCTGCCACTGGAAGCCATCCATCAGGCTCTTCATTTTCAGCACTTGTTCTACACTATTCCCATCTGTGCTTGCATTACTGAAAATAACATCATTTTCCTATTCTCCACAGAGAGCAAAATGCAAAAGAGAAATAACTTATGAATTCAGTACCTTAACCCATGTCAGATGAATGTCAGGCTGATTGCTTTTCTCATTTGCCTGAAAGGGAAAAAGAGCCGAGTACATTTTGCATATATTTACTGCAGGTGCTTTTCAGTAGCCAATCCCACACTCAATTGCATTGTGGGTCATATGTCCAGCTGCTAAAGTTGACTTTTGAAATTACAATGCGTGAATTGTTGTAGCTCTGAACTGAAGATGAATTCATCGTTATTAATTGCCCTATATTTTACATCTGATGGCACAGATGCCAATACCCACTTTGGCCTCTAAATACTAAATTATTATTATTAAACCATGATTGACATCTATGGTTATTAATTATAATCCTGTGCACATATGCAGTGTGATTTCAGAGAATAATCAGCTTTGTCTGCCAAATTGGCAACACTGAGGAGCTAATTTCCTCTGACACACTATCAAAGATTCTTCATAGAACATACTAAGTCACTAATACCACACGTATTATTCTAGTCATCAGATGCTTTGAAAGTAGATTTTATATTGAAATGATTAGAAATAAGTGGTAATCATCTATCTAGTCATAGACTGCACAAAGTGATTCAGAGTTCAAAGCAACACTAAATCTTAGTTTCTGAAGATTACTATGGTTGGCAGAAAACCATTAACATAACGACAGTATACTCCTGAAGCCTCATAATACCAGTGACTATAAAACAAATAATGTTGACTCTAGAGACCCGAAATGTCATGATTTGACAACTAAAATATTTGTATTAGTGTAAGTATTCTATTAATTGTTTTTACGTATTGACTTGGTACAGCAGTTAGAAATAACTACATACATAGAATTGAAAATATTTCTTAAAACTGATTTATTTTCTGGCACGTAACTTGCAAACAGAAATTGTCCTGCTTGATATATCTAACTTTTTGGACCATTTGTGGAAATTATTTATCCAGAGAACTATTCCTTTCATTTTTATAAACCAGATTATAAACTAATCACTGATTTATACTCTCCCTATGGAGTTGCTTTTGAAGTGAGTTGCACAATTGGGGTATTATAAAACACTGTAGCTCTATTTCCAGTGCACAGTTGTTTTATCTGTATTCTCCCTAACTAATTTTTTTAGAAGTGCAAATAATTGCAGCACTACCTGTATCATTATTGTGGCACATCACCAGATTTAGCAATTTCCCCAAAATAAACCGTTAAATGGAGAATGATAATTCAAAAATTGTATCCATGTCTATCACATCAAGTAGCTGAATGTTAACATATGCTTTTTAAAGAGTTTCTATAAATCATAATGATATAAAATTGAACAAATTATATATATACTTTTTGTGCGTGCATAAAATATGAAGTTTGTGGATTATGGGAATCCTGGATTTTGTAGTTATATTAACAATGCTGGGGCGGGACAATGAATTACCATACATTTATTTTCTATTTGGATTGGCAGATTTTTCCTGTTCAATATGCAGTGCCTTGGTAACACAGTCTTTTGAATGTTAATTTGGATTCACACCAGTCAGACAGCCAGAAAACCAAGACACCTTGGTAAGGAATGTTAACTGCTGAGCCTTAAAGCTCCTTCTGCTGTCAACATTACAGGTGCTCCCTAAAAATGTGTTCTCAGATGATAAGTAGTCGCAAACTGTTCCTTTACAGTCTTAAAAATAAATTAATAGACATAGCAAGTGACATTAATACTGCTGCACACTGCAGTTTTATTGTTATGCACTGGATGTAATGATTTGAAAACTTCCAGCAAGGGCTCAACTCAATTTTGGCTTTTGCAAGTAAGATCTGAACAGAGAAGGACTTATGGTTTTCCATTAGCTATCAGCCTGTAAGAAGAGGTGCAGAACATGATGAGAACCTGAATGAAAAGTTTTAGTTATTTTTGTGAAGGAAGGGGAAACAGAAATACTTACTTAAGCTCCGAGGGAAAGTTTGGTATGTCCCTAGCTCCACAGCTACTTTCGGACAACTGCTTTTATCCCAGCAAATCTTTGTACAGTTGGCAGGCAAGTGGTGCACCTGCCTCATTGCAATAAGTCCAACAGTTAACATCACCAGGTAGGTCTGAAACTGACACCTGCAAATTCCTATCAAGAGTTAAAATCCAGTGTCAAGTGATCAATGCTTTAAATAATGGAATCACTCAAATAATGCATGATTTGTTGCATTACAGCAAAATACTTACAGCAGTTTCTGCTTTTGTTTAGGCACCAAGTGCTCATGTTACCTTAATGCAGTAGTGATAAATACGTATGTTCATAAACTGTCCATTTTTAGAAAAAAATGATCTTTTCAGTTTGTGCTGTGCATCCATATTTCTAACTTTGACTTCAAAAAGTATCTCAGTTGAGGACATTTTGAACATGCAGTTTAAGTTAAAGTGGCGCTCACCTCCTGCCCATGTAACAGTGAAGGGAGAACAATTATGCCGCATGAGCAGAGTACTAAAGTTTGATGTCCCATCGTCAGGAGCATCAGCAATGGTGTCATAGTAATTCTGCTTAGCTAATCATAAGAAGCACAAAAAATCTCAGAAACATTATCATTGCTACAAAGGATCCAAACTGCAAGAAGTAGTCACAATTTGTTTCAATTCATTTGAAGAAAGATATCAGTGGCTAGGGGAACATAGAACATAGAAAATTACAGCGCAGTACAGGCCCTTCAGCGCTCGATGTTGCGCCGATCTGTGAAACCAATCTGAAGCCCATCAAATTTACACTATTCCATTATCATCCATATGTTTATCCAATGACCATTTAAGTGCCCTTAAAGTTGGCGAGTCTACTACTGTTGTATGCAGGACATTCCACGCCCTTACTACTTTCTGAGTAAAGAATCTACCTCTGACATCTGTCCTATATCTATCACCCCTCAATTTAAAGCTATGTCCCCTCAAGCTAGCCATCACCATCTGAGGAAAAAGGCTCTCACTGTCCACCCTATCTAATCCTCTGATCATCTTGTACGTCTCTATTAAGTCACCTCTTAACCTTCTTATCTCTAGTGAAAACTGCCTCAAGTCCCTCAGCCTTTCCTCATAAGACCATCCCTCCATACCAGGCAACATCCTGGTAAATCTCCTCTGCACCTTTTCCAATGCTTCTACATCCTTCTTGTAATGCAGCGACCAGAACTGTACGCAATATTCCAAGTGCGGCCATACCAGAGTTTTGTACAGCTGCAACATGAGCTCATGGCTCCTGAGACCTATAAATACCTCCTGTTCAATCTATATGGCTCAATAGCACAATCAAAAGTCCCTCTGGTAAGTGCAACTGAAGTAGTTGAAAATCTCAAACAGAAAACTCCAGACACATTTAGAGTTTGGTGTGTTTCTGCTGGATTGTCTGCAGCAGTTGGTCATTGGTTTCATCTTGGTCCATGGCTCATTTTCACATCCAATTCTTAAAGCAATGTAGCTCTGCAATGAAGATCAGGTAGCCACCACTTACATCAGCAATCATGTGTTGCAGGTAGAAAACCCTATACAAGTAGTGAAAGGCATTGGGGTATTTTTGCAGCTCCTTGGACTAAGAGTGGAGTTATTGCAAATAACTTTATCTCAATATGATTCTGATTCCTCCAACTTTTACCAGTGATGGATTCAGTGTGATGTTGCCGTGTTCTTATCTAGTTCTTCTCCTGATACTCTTTGACCCCTCAAGTCCACAATGTCTTGTGCTTTACATGTTACAAATAGTTTAAGAATGTGTCCCTTGCTTTCTTCTGTTTCCCACACCATAACGTTAGCCTTTTCCATGTCTCCTTTCAGTTGCACTAAGACTGCCATCCAGTAAGGCATTGGTTCAGGAGCATGAAGTGAAGAAGAGGCTCATGTTAATGAAACATCACCACTTGATCTCACACTCAGAGCCGTCCATTCAGATGCTGGCACTGTGTGCTCTTTAAAGGGTAACACGGGGCATGATTTGCACGTGTCTAAGTGCTGGTCATAAGTGACATAAAACCACTGGGAACAAGAATAGAGCACCTGCAGGGTTCGTCAATGGACAACATTGAACATGAAGTCTGCAGCAGAAGACTCAGCTCAGATGAGGAGCTTGATGGGGCAGCCTGCAGAAAAAAGTTAACAGCAAAAAGCCTGTTACTTGTCTCCTGACAAGTCTGCCGCCCCAGTCAAAGAGCTTGGGCTTAATGCAGAGTTGGAAGTCCATGCTTTGTAGTGTGGAAGTGGTGGCGGCAGGGATCAGCCAATTAAAGTAATTTTGGAAGCAATTAACTTTGTTTGCCAGTCATACAGTCCATTAATTCCAGTATGCATGCAACACTCTATGTGTTTCCAGCTCAAATACTCATGAGAAGCAAGAGAAAACTGGGAGGCCAGAGTGCTATGTGATACAGTTTAAAGGATAAAATTGGCAATTGTCAGGGCATTTGCAAAATAATTACTTACTTATACCCTGCAGATGTAACTACCAGACAATATGGGCTATGGTGAACTGGCTTTTGGTCCCATGAGCAGATAGCTCATGGATAGCAGACTAGGTGGCTCCTCCATTTTGTGTCAACTCTCTCATTTTTCTTGTGTTGTTGTTAAGTGCGACTGAAGTAGTTGAAAATCTCAAACAGAAAACTCCAGACACACTTAGAGTTTGGTGTGTTTCTGCTGGATTGTCCTCAGCAGTTGGTCATTGGTTTCATCTTGGTCCATGGCTCATTTTCACATTCAATTTTTAAAGCAATGTAGCTCTTACACCAATAATATAACATTCTCCCAATTTGACAAGATAAAATTAAATATAATAAGACTGCAAATATGAGTACGTTCACTCCAAATCTTGATTTTGATCTGTCTTACTGCTCACCTCATGTGTGTGCTTGTGTTTATGCGGGTCTCTGAGGCGGTCTTTGCTATTTATTTGGTTGCATCCTATTGTATTTTTAACTGCATCTTTGGAATCAGATTTCTTGCATGGTGGACTGAATGCATTGCAGAGACCTTGGAATGCAGAGCAGCTTTGAGGTGGGTGAACAGACACCTTCTACATGACTTGCTTGTTTTCTGCATCAGAATCTCTGTGACAATATTGGTAACCACTACTCAAGCTTGCAGGTGTTTTTATCTGGCTACAATGTCTTTACATTTTCTTCCAGTATCAATTCATGTTTCAGTGTTGTGTCATTTTTATTTCTCCAAGAGGTCATTTTGGAAAGCTGTGATATGCATTAATGTCTGTAAATAACAACATTATCTGTTCAGACAACTCAACCTCTGAAAATCTCAGTCCTCACTATTTTCATAGCATTCACTGACAAACTGATCAATTGATTTTTATGGCTGTTGTTTGTAAGGCATCAGTTCTAGATGGTAAATCCCAAACTTTACTTTGTATGAAGCTGGTTTATTTTATAGCATTTCATGTATAACTTAACAGGATCTCTGGTTGTCTTGAGACAGGCCTGAGATAGGACTCCATGCAACTTCTCATTTCCCGTGGCTATCTTTATTTTAATGATTTGTTTATCAGGTTCTGCAATGTTCAATCTAAAAAGCACATCTCCTTTTCTTTAAAGTGTCTAAGTTTAGATAGGACATTTGTGGCTTTCCAATTCATACTAAGGAAGTTAGTTGCTATCTTTCCAATGGTCCCTTTTTTTTTCAAGTGTTCTAACTGCCAAAGGGATTTATAATGGTTTTGCTGTCGTTACTCTCCAGAGATTCAGAATGTGTTTCTTTTGTGTTCTTTTAAGATTCTGCGCTGTGCTGTTTTCAGCTATAGGTTAAGAACCATGGATTCTATTCAGTTGAAAATCTCATACAGGTTCATTTAACTGCTTAGATGGTTCTGAATGCAAACAGTTTGCTTCTGCTGGACTGCACGTGGGATTGATCATGTAGTTCCATCCTCATCCTTGGCTCATTAGCACATCCAGTTCTTCAAGCAACACAACACTTAAAGCAATAACACAACCCCCCTTTCTACATTCACCTCAGCAGCACACAGCATTCACATCAGGTCTCTCGGCTATCATTCATCTCAGAAGCCTCGAAAGACCCTTTTGCATCCTCACCTGTCTGCCACCCTAATTGAATGGTGCTGTCTGGGCCACTTCACAATTCACCTCTCATGGGTTTGTGAATCTGAAATCAGTCTATTGTCAGCCTGCAACTCAAGTGGGAAGATTCAGCCCAATGACTCTGAAAACAAAGAGCCCGCAGCCTCTCTAGAAAACGTTGCTCTAGCTACGTAATTAATCCCATGGCAAGACTTCAGTATTGCCTGAAACTGGCCAAACAATAATACTACAATATGTTTTCCCACCTAGTAGTAGATCACATTAAGAAGTGCCATGGTAACGTGGTGGTCTCTGTTTGTAATACCTTTAGGTCCTGGGCTACTTTTATTCTTAGTACTTCTGCAGTGCAAATTACCCAATAGTAGCGACTGCATGCATAAATTGAACAACAAAGTTCTCCCATACCATTCATTTTTGTCTGGTATTGTGTATTTTACCAGCCATGGTAACCCTTCTGGCAGGATTAAAACTGGGCACAATAATCTAGGTGTGGCCTATGAAAAGGCCCTGTGATATATGCTTCACTTTGTATTGTACTGTCCTGGCAATAAAACTTAAAATATAGCTTTCTAAATGATCTTCCCGTTCAGCTTGTAAACAGTGGATAAGTTATCACTCATGACCCCCACGTCCTTCTCTGAGTACATGTTTTATGTATTGGCAAATATGTTAGTCCTCAATTGAATGGATCCCTCCTTACAACTTGAGTTCATTATTTTAACCATGGCATTAAGAGGGACAATAGAAGACCATAAAAACCAATGAAGAATCAGAGAAGTACTTACCCTGAGCATCTCAATAGACAGTTGAGGAGATTAAGTTAGCTGGTATTCTTTGCAATGTGTGAATGGCATGAAAACATGATGGAGAATGAAATAAGATATGACAATGTGTTTTAGCAACATGGATGGCGGAGTTTCTGCTTTGCATGCAAATAACAATCATGGCATAAATTGTCCTAGAAATTACATTGGCTTTCCGAAGTGAAATTATGGTTCAGATTACTGCACAATTGCAGGCATAAAATCTTCCACAATTCCAAATTGTCAGGGAGTTGAAGATTTTTTTTAGTTGTACTAATTATGGTGTATTTGAGAGTGCAATTTTATAAATGCAGCTGAGGATGTCTTTATCACAAAAGGGCACTTTTAATAAGATTGTCCTATCCACCAAAATTGAGTAACCTGACATTAAGGAATTGAAAATGACTTTAAAAACTATACAAAATTATTCAATAGCTTCATTGGTGTATGGTAGTTAGTTTTTTTTGGTAAATTAAACAGATTTAATAACTATATGCTTTTGAGAGCTCCCTCTCTGTGGTTTTAATTACTCCTGAGAAATCAAACTTAATTTGAAGATATTCTTCAAATGGTTGTAATGGGTAAACTGAGAAAAATTTGCCATGCCAATTTATTTAACCTGGGAATCTGCTCATTTTTATTGGTCTGACTGACATTCAATTGAATGGCTTTTATCGTAGTATAAAAATTGGGGAAACTTTACCCCCGACTCTCCGTCAGAGAATGACCTGATTTCCCCTACTCTGTGGAAAGGGTATAAACTAATAATGATCCTGCAATACGTGTATGCTCATTGAATTGACAAAACAGGACAGAAATCAGTTTGATAAAAATAACAAAAAGAGCATTAATATTTAATACTCAAAGCAGATATAATTAGCAGCACAAAGGTAGATGTTTCAGTAAGAATCTGTACTATAGGTTTGCTGTAGTACATACATGCACATGGTCCTGCAATATCCGTACACATTTGAAGCAACTGTGCATATTTTTTCTCACTGCGCAATTTGACACGAGTGTTTTATGAAATAAATACTACAACATCAATTAAAACACTATTAATACCTATTTGTGTCACTCTGCTTTCCAAAATGTGGACAAAATAATCATCACATTGTTGTGCATACAAATTTTATCTTCATCGTGAAATGAATCGTTTGGAATTATTTAAGGTTTAACAAACTGCTTTTTCATGCTCAGAGCTTACACATTAAACATAAATTTTGAAATGTATTGATGTTCTTCATTTAGTTTGCTAGATGTGGCAGTACTCTTAATTTTCTACAGTGCTTTCTTCAATACATTTTTTATATGGCAATAAAAAGCAATAAAATTTTATAGGATTTTGAGGTTATTGTATGAAACAGCCTTGACATTTATATGACTAATTTTCAGAAAACTATGTACAATATTGATTAACACACAATAACTTTCACCGTAAAATTATATATGCATGTTTGGCAGTAACATTTTATGGACAAATACTTTTAAAGCTAATTTTAATTAAGTGACTGCTCAATTTTACAACATGCAATGTTCTATTATTTGTTATTTGGATTATGAATGCTTTACTTATAATTGAATTAATGTATCAATAAATGATAAAACCAAAGGCACTGAAAATTTGATTCTCGAGGTTACAGATAAAAGATAAATATGCATGAAAATACAGTCACACATCAATGAGAACAATTCACTGTCTGTCAAAGATTATGCTATAAGGGGCAACTAATCTGTTGAGAAAGTTTGGAATATTGCTCAACCATGTCAATTCCATGATAGTTGTGCACATTCTCTTTAGTTATAGATATTCTGCTCTTTGGCTTGGTAATCATTCCTGATGTGCAGCAGAGAAAGTGAATGGCAAAGTTTGGTAGATAAGTTGACAGGAATATTAGAATTGTGAAGAAAGTTCACTTTGAACTTTCATTCTTACTGTTTTAACATCCTGTGAAAAATTTGAACTCACTCAGTTATTAAATAGCACCTTCATATTTCGCATGCGTCAGCAAACAAAGGCATCTCTGAACCCTAGACAGAAAGAAAGCAGTCAAGTAGCAGAGTCCATGCTCTATTTTACGTTATCCTAGAAAGACGAAATACCTCAAATATTGAGCAACCAACGAAGCTAATTGGTTCATAGTACAACTATGCAGAGATAACCAGAGTGGGATTTTACACTAACAAGATGCTGCCAAAGTCTCCCAACTACAAATTGAGCAATATTTCATGTAAATTTCCATGCTGGATTGATACCCAGTATCTAGTGTACACCGCCTTGATGGGCAGATCAAAACGAATGTTACAAAGCGGGGTCAACCCATGGCCCCCACCCCTGAAACCGAAACACCTAGAGGAGCTCGCCTTGCCTCAAAATCTGTTAAAGGAAATGTGAAAAGTGGTATAACCTGCCTCTCATACCCCACCTCTGTCTGTTATAAAGGAGTGGTTCAGTGAAAGAAATATCTGATACTCATATTATAATCAACAACTAACAATTTATTCATCTAACTCGAACAGTAAACAAATTAACAGAACTACTAACAAACCAAACCATTACCACTTAACTACTAACTATTCCTGAATAAAACAAAATTCTAATGTAATGCTGTCCTAGTAAATGTAAATCCCACTTATAGAAACCAAATTAATAAGAAAAAACTTAAAAATTAGTCTCTTGAAATTACAGCCAGGATAAGTCTTCCAGAATGTTCTTTGCCTTCTTCATTGCTCTTCAGTCAGGAACACATTTCTCTGTTGAATTCCTCCGTCAGGAATATTAGCTAAGAGTGCTATACTACCTGTATTTCGATGGTTCTTACTCTGAGAGCTTAGAGATTTCTGTGCAAGCCAGTGAGTTTCTTTTCAGATGGCAGTTCGGCTTCACACTCATTGCTGAATGTCCTCTTCTTTTATACTCTTGATGGCTTAACAATTGCTTACAATTGGATTGATTCTAGGTTGTCAAAACAATCAGATTTAAATTTAGTTGAGATTTGGTATCCAGGGCCTAGATTAAATTAATTGGCTAAATTCAAAAACCTGTTGTTTTGTAAAAATTCTGCTTTGCCAACTACAATATAGCCTTTTGATATAATGTTTCAATTTCAAGAAATCTCTGTGCATCTGCTGCAACCTGCAGACTTTATTTTTAAATCTCCAAGCCTAGAAAAACCATATCATCTTTTAAAGAGGCCATGCACTCTTTCGCTCTATCATTCTAACATCCTGCCTTCCAATTCACAAATACTTTACCCAACTTCACAATGCCTCCCCCCTTATGCAAAAAATCCCATCATGATGAAAAGGTGGCTTTCTTAAAAAATTCTGAACACCATTATTGCTAGATCCATTGGTCACTAATCTAGAATTACACATTTCATTCTAGTTATACATACATACATATATATAAAACATTGAATATTACCATTTCTATCTTATATGCACATTTTTCTTTTAACCCCATAATAGCACATCAGCAATAACATTTTCACGGCCCGCAACATGTACAATCAGTAAATTAAATACTTGTAACATAAGACTCCAATTAAATAGTCTGGTATTATAGTCTTTAAATCTTTCCAAAAATGTTTATGTGTTGTAATCACTGCTCACAGCCATCTCTGATAGGTTGTTTGCAACATAAACATTGCCTCCTGGCAATGTTCTGTCCACTTAAATTTCATGTTTTTCATCAACAAATCTGTCAGCAGTGCCACCATGCTACTAAATTTTGGTACAAATTTCCTGCAGAATGCGCACTGTCCCAAAAATTGTGGCACTTCCTTTGTCGAGATGGTCTTGGAAATTCCTCATTGGGCTTTGTCTTCATGATCCTTAGAGTCATCTGTCCATGTCTGATGTTGCCTCCTAAGAACATCACTTCTGCCCTCGCAAATACTGTTTTTGTCAAACTTATGACCAACTTTGCCTTCTGTAGTCTGTCAAAATCTCTGCTAAATGTACAATGTGGTCTTTCCATGAATGGCTAAAGATCACTAATTCATTTACATAGACACAATTAGTCAATCCTGCCACAAATCTGTTCACAAGTCGTCGAAATGTGGCTAGTGTATTCTTCATTCCAAAGGACATTATTATAAATTGACATAGCCCATTTAGGGTTACAAGCGCAGAAACTTTTTTTGTTCTCTCCAACAAAGGTACTTGCCAGTAACTGTGAATTAAGTCCAACTTTGTGGTGTAAATGACATGTATTACTTTTTCCACAAGCCCTCTAGCCTTGGAATTGGGTATGAGTCTGATTAAGTCATAACATTGGCCTTCTGATAATCACACAGAATTGTTGAGTACCATCAGCTTTGTGAACCAACACAATCGGCACGCTCCATTCACTTTGACTTGGCTTGTTGATGCCTTCTTGGAGCATCGCTTCCTCTTTCTTCTGTACCTGTGCTGCTTTGGGAGGATTAAGCTTGTGTTGTTTTATTGGAACAGCATTCCTTACTTCATCTCATGTACTATGGTATTAGTCCACCTCATTCTATTTATACAGATGTCCTCTGAGTACTGCAACAAGCCTTTCAATTCAGATCTCTGTTCCTGGGACAGATAGCTCACTGCTCTACACCAACCTTTAAGGACTTACTCATTATTCAATTTATGCTGAAGCATATCAAAATCCAAATCATCTGCATTTGTTCCCTCAATGTGAGTGGCAGCAACTAATACTTGCCTCTCCTGTTCCCTTTCCTTGTTCTAGTAAGGTTTCAGCATGTTCGATTATTCACCTGAATTAGCTTCTTCTAAATCTGATAGGGACCTCTAAGCTTTGCTTTAAAATGGTATCCTACCACTAGTACAGCACCAATACTTTATCCCCACTGGCAAACACTGGCAAATCCAAATTTTAGATTTCTTATCTAATTCTTGCTTCATTAGATGCAGTGCCACCTCTAAAGGTTGTGCAACTAATTCACCTACTCTGTTCAATCTTTTGTCGCACCTTAGATACAGCCATGAAATCCAGCCATGAAATCTCTGACTTTGGACTTACCAACTTTTCCCTAATTAATTTTAAAGGCTCTCTTACTTCATGTCAATATCGATTCAAATGGAGTAAACTGAGTTGATTCATTTGGAACATGTCTAATAGCAAATAAAATAAATATGATATCTTTGTCCTAAACATTTGAGTATTCCTAGCAATAAGCCCTCAGCAATGTCTTTAAGGTCTGATGCTACCTTTCCAAAGCTCAGTGGTGTTCAGGATGGTATGACATGATGTAAAGTGTTGGATGCCGAAACTATCCATGACCTCCTTAAATATTTTGGCAATAAAATGGGACCCTTGGTCTGACTGAATCTCCCTGGGTAAATTGTAATGGGTAGAGAAAACAAGCAACTCCTCCACAACATTTTTTGCCATGATATTCCATAACGGAATTGCTTCTGGAAGTCTGGTGGACACATCCATTATGGTCAGCAAATGCTGGTTTCCCATTTTTGGTTTTCGGGAGGGGACTGATGCAATCAATCTTAACCTGTGTCAAAGTTTCTTCAAATGTGGGAATTGCTGGTTTTATTACTGCCTTTGGCCTTCCTACCATCTCATGTATGACGGGCATGGCAAAATTCAACCTCATCTTTATGTAATCCAGGCCAATAGAAATGCTTCTGGATCTTAATCTGAGTCTTCCTCACTCCTAGATGACTTCCTACAGGTAATTTGTGCACTGCCCACAATATTTCCTGCCTGTATTCTACCAGCAACACAATTTGGTGAACATATGCCCATTTCTCATCTACACTAAGATTTTATGTTTAATCTAATAACATTCTGGAGTACATTCTGATTCCTTTTCTGAGTAGGCTTTATGGTATCAATCTTTTATTGCCTCAGCTTTTAGTTGTAACTCCATTAGTCTTTCAGAACTAAGCACATCTGCCCAATTCTCTCCCTGCTAAGGTTTTCCTTGACGATTTCATTAAACAGGGTATCAGCTAACTGGATCTCAAATCCTTTGACTTTCTCCTTGGTTTTCCCTTCTTGCTATAATATGACTGTGGGATCTTGTTGCCACATAGTCTAGAAAAAGTCCAGGGCTTTTTTTAAATCTTCAGTTCTCTGGTTTTCTTTTGGCTTCTCCACTACAATGGACATCACTCCCACCATTGATCTGGCCAGGTCATTTTCAGGAACAAAATGTAATCCTGGAGTAAAGACTCTTACAATCACTCCCACTGTCACTTCCTCAGCCTAGAATGGACTTTCCAGCCTTATCTTACACAGGGGAATGGTAAATCTCCATCTATTCCACAAATTGTCACTCCCTTGGGTAATATTTCAGAAGGAGTGCAAATACTTACATCGCTTACTATTAGAGACTAATGAGCTCCTTTATCTCTCAATATTTTTACTCGCCCTTCGCCCCCTCTTCTACCTGAGTAAACCTTACTCGTGCCGGGGAAGTCTTTGAATAGATTGAGCCCTATTTTACTTCCTAGCCATGAATGGGCTGTGCACTCTCCTGCAGCTCCTCGACTTCTCTTGGCATTTCCCTAAAGATCTTAACTAATGCCATTGGTTTAGCCTCTTTTACCACATTATTTTCCCAGTGCCTCCCTTAATCCACCAGCACTGTGACTTTGTATGTCTCACTTTATTACAATGGAAACACCTCAGGCTTTTCACCTCTTTGTTACTGACTTGGGTTTCTTTCTTCACATGTGGTAAACCGCACCTCGTATGACTGACTTTTTGTTTTTGATTGCAAGATCTCCCATTTTGTACACTAAAGCGTATTCATTCACCATCTCTGCAGCCCTTCTCACCATTTGAACTTTCTGCACCCCCACATCAGATCTTATCTTTTCTGGAAGTGAGTTTTTGAACTCCTCCAGCAGAATAACCTCACTAAGATCCCCAAAAGTATTTTTCTATCTTTAATGCTGTCATTCATCTATCGAAGTTGCTCTGTTTAATTCTTTCAAACTCGACATAAGTCTGAACTGGTTCCTTTCTTATGTTTCTGAACCGTTGTCTATATGCTTCCGGTACCAACTTGTAGGCACTCAAAATATCCTGTTTTACTACTTCATTTTCTATTGAAACTTCCTCTAGCAGCACCGTAAGCACTTCACTCGCCCTCCCTACCAACTTGGTCTTAATTAACATTTACCCACACAGTCTCTGGCTAGTTCATCTGTTTAACCAATTTCTCAAATGAAATGAAAAAGGCTTCTATATATTTTTCATCAAATTTTGGTCATGTTTTGACTTTTTTTTTGTATGTAGTCCTACCAAGTACCTGGCTACGATGGGTTTGCTCATCATCATTGCCCTCCTCACTAAGCCTACATTCTACCCCCATTTCCATCCTTTTAAATTGATTTCCCTGTTGAACTTGTGACTTCCGAATTTCAAACTCTCTATCTTCCTTTCTTATCTCTCTTTTTCCCTTTCTTTCCTTTTTGACTTTCCTCTGCTTGTAACCATAACTCAAACTGTTTCAGTTGCCTTTCTTCTGTCTCTTTTTCCCTTTCTAAGCCCAACTGTCTAATTTTCAATTTAATGTTTTCTAAGTCCACCACACTTACCTGTTTCTCTGATATATATTACAATTTCAACTTTCCTCTTATCCCCAGTTAAATTCAATTCTAGCCTATTTGCTAACTTTGAAATTATATCCTTCCTCTGTCTTTCTAAACTTTCTTTGCAAATTTGGGAAGCATCTTCAAACCCAGAACCTCTTTAGCAATGTTAAGAGCCATTTCCTTCACTTTTGATTTAACCAACGACAAGTAACTGAAATTAAACAGATTTTCTATTTCTTATCTATGCTTTATTTAAAGGTCTAGAGCACTAAAACCGAAGTCTGTTTAAAGCTGCCCAAATCCATTCAGTTCCTATATATGAACTGGCCAGATTCTAGACTTGAGCCCCTAATCTGTTACAAAGCAAAGGTTGACCCCCACTCCTGATAACATGCCTCGTATTCTGTTAAAGGAAGATGAAAAGAGGCATAACCTGCTTCTCAGCTTCACCCACTCCCGCCACCAATCTGATATGAAGGAGTGGTTAAATGAAAGAATTCCCTGATACTTATTTTATAATCCGCAAGCCTTGATGTTGAGGTGCTGGTGTTGGACAGAGGTGGACAAAGTCAAAAATCACAAGACGTCAAGTTAGAGTCCAACAGGTTTATTTGAAATCACAAGCTTTCAGAGCACAGCCCCTTGGTCAGGTGCAGTGAGAGGAGAGCAAGCAGAGTTTGTAGGCAGAGAGATCAAAGAATCAGACAACTGGTATGAGTGGAGTGAACAAACCCAAAATGGCTGACTGACTGCTTCCCGTTGAATCCTTTCTGACAGAGTTCTCCATATTCTGCTTCTGCAATTTGTAGACTGCAGGGATGTATGACTGATTAAAGATTCAACAGCAGGCAGTCAGCCAGCCATTTTAGGTTCTCTCTTGAGTTCATGGTGAAGCTTATTAATCAGCCCAGGAAGTCAGGAAGAAATTTTAAAATTGCAAATTGTCAAAGGCAAATAGTTAGCTGTGTTTTAATGCACAATGTTTGGGTTCAATGAAAGGAATAGTCAGGCAATTCTTTTGATGGTGGAAAGTTTTAACCATTCAAAAGTTTTGTGTGAGATCAGATGCAATAGCTTTTGTTGGCCTTCTGGTGGTTCTCTTAGTTAGGATGCTCACCTTCTGATGTCCTGCGAGATAGCAGCAGGATCCTTCATGGTTATGTCTGACTTTGACAATGTTGCACTGTGAGTAGCACCTTCCAGAAAAGCTCAGTGTCAATAATAGGGTGTCAAGCACCCAATTCCAACGTGGGCTTTTACAATTGAAGAACGATAGCATTGGATAAGTGAGTCAAATGCAGAGTAGTGCTGGACCCCAGAAACTACTCAAGCAAGCCAGTTTCCTGATCAGAAATGAAAAATTGAATCTTTTATTTCTACAAACACTTCTGCAGGTTTTGTTAGGATTGTTACAGTGAAAATTCCACATTTAGTGTATTTATATTTGACTCCTCAAAATGTTGTCTTCATTTTTCAGATATTCAGATCACTTGATTTTGTAAGGTTTCTATCTTGCAGAGGGACTGGAAAGGATTAAACCCTTATTTTGACAGATAGACAAAACTGTGTTTACGATACATATATAGTTGAAATGTGATATTCAAGGCAGATGTAAATTCTTAAATTCAAATGTTATGCTATCAGCTCTTGAAAGGGAAAAACAATTTGATGCAAAGCTGCCACAGAAATACAGGATTGTCAATTTATTAAATATTCCCATCTGAATACTAGCATTGGGTGACTACCTTACAAGGGCATCCCTTAGATATAAATATACACCTTTGTGAGAAAATATTTACATATGTCAGCAACAACTCAAAAGCAGCCAAACTTAAATGTGCCATACCAGATGCCATTCGTCTTAACATTTGAGTCAGTCACTGATAGCAGCTGCTATTTCGCATTTTGCTTTGCTTGCCAGTATGAGTGAATAATGACTTGTGCTGGTGTATTGTGTTCTTTTAATAATAAACTATCAGCCAATGTAACACTATGATGGTTAATCTAAACTGGTCAATTCAAACAAATCAATGCTGTGAGAGAAAGGGCAATTAGAAGGGTGTAATTCCCTATTGGAGCACTACTGTTGCAGTGCAAGAAATCAGCAAGTCCAAGAAAAATCCTAAATCTTGCATTTTATGAACCATGCCCAATTTTTAAAAACAAGGTAACTGAATATATTGCAGTTTCGGTCAAAGTTATCAACCGTAATAAATAATTTATATATTCATTGTTTAACACTGAATATGGTTATCACAAACATGTTAGAAATGAAATTGAATGGCTTTAATGTGTTTCCATATTAATTGATTTGTATGGTGTTACAACATGAGATCTATCAATTATTAAGATGTTAGTCCTTATTAAATGGCAGTTTTTAAATGAAACAAAGAATGCTGGCTGCAATATAAGATGGCCAAAAATAAGCCACATTACTTATGTGGCTTAAGTACATAAGCCAAGAAGACAAAAAATCTATGGAGACTCGAACGGAGACAGAGGCACTCCTTTCTATCTTCTCAAGGTAGAGGATGGAACATTCGGAATTTAATGGCTGTCATATTAGAAATTAATCACCTTGGCTGAAAAAAGAAGATGCTTAAAACCCTTGACATGGACAAACCAGCTTTCATTTAGAATTCACACCTGACTTCTTCAAACTGCTGTTGAACAAACCAGAGAGCCGTCATGTGATCCAGCTCTTTGTGTACGTGAGTGCTGCTTTTGACCTTTTACCCGAAGTTGATGCCACAGGCTGCACAGTGGCTTTTTGCTATCACCAATCCACAACCAAGTCTCCCATTCCACCGCTCTTCGCAACATTTCATTTAAGTCTGCATGCTGTTTTGCTAAGAAATTCAAGTCTATATCCCTGCAGCAAACAGGAGAAAACAGCCAAAAGATTTTCTACAGCAGTCATTCCTGGAGAGAAGAAAATCTACTCTCCATGACCGAAAAAAAAACTGCTTCAATGAAGAATCAGTGCCTGGACACAAAGGGTGAACTTCATTGACTTAATTTTTTTTATCTGCATCTTATTTAGCAAATCTCGACATCTAATACTCTTTAAGCTTGTATTCATTTTTGCACGTATATGTATTTGTACACAAATCAGAAATAGGATGCATTTATGCATTTTGAATATTTTCACATGGATAGGTTTTAGCAATACAGTTAGTCCTCTGACTGCTTGTGGACCTGCAGCATTTTCAGTTATTAGGGGCTTAACTTTCCTAGAGGCACGAGACACTAAAATCTTCCAAGTGTTAATGGAGGTTGTGAATGAATATTACAATCCCAAACTCCCTCTAATTTTTGAGACATTATTGGTTTTATTCGGCTGTTAGAGAACCAGAGACAATCTGTATTGGGATTTTGGATGAGGCTGAGACAACTGGTAGAGGCACATGTTTTTGGGTTAACACTGAATAAGATGCTGAGAGACTGTTTGGTATGTGGGATTAATGATGTAACCATGCAGAACTGGACTTTAGACAGGCATTAGAACTGGCTCTGTCATTAGAAAATGTGGCAAGTGGATTATGGGAGTTACAGGGCAACCCAGTGGAAGTAGACTTGCTCATCTACCTGACTGAGTTTGGAGAAAACTACTTGAATGAAGGCAAGCACAGAGCCTCACACAGGGCATATCCTGAGCAGAGGGACCACAGGCAAGCCCACAACAGAACCTCACAACAAAGATGAGCCTTGGCCAAGTGGCTAAAATGCTCTACAGGATCTGAGCTGGCAACCTATTGTGATTGCTGCTGGTTTGCGGACTGGAGACTGCAAAGGTGTCCCAAAAGGCCAGGCTTGTGTAAGAAAACCCATAGGCCAGTATCCAGGAGAGGACACATCCTGGAACATCGACTACATGTGGGTTAGAATAATGAAAATGTTTAGCAACATCCAAATTGGAAATGATTAAAATTAGTGCTTGGTTAAATGGTCAGCCCCCCCATCCCCCTCCACCCGCTATCCCATGGAGGTCGATACCGGAGCAGTTGTAGCTGTGATTGCAGAATCTGTCTTTAACAAGATCCCCTTGGGACACCAGGCCTTATGTTTGTGCAAGGTCTCAGCCAGACTGAGAACATGCACTGGGGTCCTTTTGCAGATTAAAGGTAAGACTTCTGTTCTGCTGTCCTATGAAAAGCAATTGGTGGAGTTACCACTGATAGTAGTGAAAGGGTTGGACACAAGCCTATCACCTGGATTGGCTGAACAGTTTTCAATTTGAAAATGGCTGCCTCAGTGAAGTCCTGGTGAAATACTCAGGGGTATTTCACGAATGGCTTGGGACTATTGAAGGGGTCAAAGCCACTCTACATGGTTACCACGAAGAAATTCCAAGATTCTGCAAGGCCTGCCCAGTGCCATTTGCCTTGTGGGCAACAGTAGAGGCAGAAATCAGGAAGCTGGAGAGGAAAGGAATCATCAAACTAGTGCAGTTTGCAGAATGGGCAGCACCAATCGTACTGATTTTGAAGCTTGACAGCTCAGTTCACCTTTGTGGGGATTTTAAGCAAACGGTAAACTGTTTCACACAGCTGGATAAATACCTAATCCCTTGTATAGAGGACTTGTGTGTAAAGTAGGTAGGGATGCTATCTTTTACAAAGCTGGACGTGAGCCATACCTACCTGCAATAGAACTGGATGAGGAGTCTCAGAAGTATGCTTCATTTAATACTCGTAAGGATTTGTATCGATATACAAGATTGCTATTTAGGCTACCATCAGCTTATGCCTTTTTTTCCAGTGGACCACAGTGAACATTTCACAAGGTCTACCCCAGGTTGCCATTTATCTGAATGAAGTACTAATAACAGGCAAGACCAATATAGAGCACTTGAAGAACTTGGACATGGTGCTTAAACATTTCTCCCAGGCGGGCGTACACCTTACAAGGGAAAAATATCTGTTGCAAGCACCCCAGGTAACCTACTTGTGTTACAGTGAGCATAACTGGGTCACACACATTGGAAGACAAAGTGAGGGCAATCAACGGAACCCCAGTTCTCACGTCTATACCAGGGCTTAGGGCTTTCTTTGGGTTATTATGGAAAAGTTATAGGCAACCTGGCCTCTGCCTAGGCACCCTTACACCTGCTATTGAACAAGGGTCTCTCTTGAAAATAATTATGTAGCCAAGAAGTAGCCTGTAGGGAAGTGAAAAAGCAGCTATCGGTATCTAATGTGTTGGCCCACTGCGATCCAAAGCGAGAGTTAGAGCTGACATGCGATGCCTACCCCAAATGGTATGGCAGTAGTCTTGGCTCGCTGGTGGCCCAATAGAGAGGAAAATTTGCTTCTCTGCTTCTCTGACTTTAGCTGGTGCTGAAAGCATATATGCCCAGGTAGTGAAGGAAGGTTTGGTGGTCATTTTTGTGTGAGGAGGTTCCACCAGTACCTTTACAGACAGGAATTCATCATAGTAACCAAGCATAAACCCCTGCTAGAGCGACTGAAGGAAGAGAAGATCCTGCCCGTAGCTTCCGGCAGGATTCGGCGTTGGGCCCTTATTCTCAGTGCCTTCAGATACAAGTTAGAACACCATCCAGGAAGAGAAGAGATTAATGCAGATGCCCTGCGCCGCCTCCAACTGGCAGAAACTGCACCAGTGGTGCTTCCCCTGGAAGAGTCCATTCTGGTTTAAACTTCCTGGAGACCTTCCAGTCACCACTGACAACATCTGACTGTGGACACAGAAAGGTCCCATTCTGGCTAAACTCAAACAGCTGGTGGTAATGGGGGAACCAAAAGGGCCAGTGTAACCTGGACTAAAACATTTCTGGAGCTGCTGAGACCAGATCACCGCAAAGGACGGCATGTTACTGTGGGTAGCAAGGGTAATTGTTCTGAGTAAAGGTCACTGCCGATACTGGCCAAATTCTACCAGGGCCATCCATGGGCTTCCAAGATGAAGATGTTAGCAAGAAGCTACGAATGGTTGCCAAGGTTGGATTTTGACATAACTGCTTGGTGAGGCAGTGCCTAGAGTGCCAACAAAGACAAAAACTGCCATCACAGTGCTCCCACATTCGTGGGAATGCCCTGATAGACCTTGAGCCCAGTTGCATGTTGGCTATGCCGGCTCTTTCATGGACTCAGTGTTCCTGGTCATTGTGCATGCCCATTCAAAGTGGTTGAACATGTATAAAGTTCATTCAGTAAACTCAGGGATGGCGATTGAGAATCTGTGAGCATTGTTCATGATACATGGGTTCCTGGAAGTATTGGTCATGGACAATGGGACGTCATTTACCAGCGGGGAATTCATATATTTCCTGAAATCAAATGGCATCCGGCAGATAAGGACAACTCCATACCATCCATTGCCCAATGGTCTAACGGAGAGTGCAGTCAAAACATTGAAGGCAGGCTTACAAAAGAAGCCTACAGTGTCACTGAATACCAAACTGTCCTGGTTCCTTTTCGATTATAGGATCACCCCACAGGCAACTACAGGGATAGCTCCAGCAGCATTGCTGATGGGGCAAAGATTCCACATCGGGTTAAATCTGATATTCCCACACCTGGCAGACGGAAGGCGGGGTCGGTGAAACAGCAGCATGATGCTTCCAGTAAGTGAGAGATACTTTAATTCAGAGGACCAAGTTTGGTGCCGGAACCATGGAAATGGCCCTGTGTGGGCACAAGGTGAGGCTAATGCGAGGTCAGATCCCGTGACTTACAAACTTTGGGTAGTTGATATAGTCACATGGATCACAAACATGACAGTAGTAAAACATACCTGGACCCTTAGAATAGCCAGAAAGCCTGTCAGAAACTGTAGGTTCTCCCTTCCATCTTGAGTCAAGGAAACATGAGAGTCTGAGACATATTGCAGCCTCTAAACTGTTACCACCAGAAGAAGAGGAGAAAACTCTACCATGATACTCCGGACATAAGAGACAGGCTGCGGCCTGGTAGAGATTATGAGTCAAAGGAATCAGACAGATCCGAGGCAAAAGCGTCACAGGAAAAGCTACAAGAGAAAGGTCAGGCCTACATCCCTGGGTTTGGGGTCTGGGTGGGGGAAATGTAGTGGTTGAAACCAGGTGGGCCTTGTTAACTATGAGTTCCTTGATTGGGGATGCTAACCTGGGCCAATAGGGGGCATTGGCTGACCAATATAACCCGGGAATTTAGAATCTCCTCATTTCGGGAGACTGACTCCAAGATGGCTGGCCACAGCCACTGTACTGAGGACAAGTAAATAAAGGGTGACTTGGTGATGGGATACTAGCCTCTGTGCTGTTACTTCAGTCATAGACAAAGAACACCAAACATTAGTCAGGAGAAAGAAATTAGAAACATAAAGATGTTCTGCAGGCATTTAAAAGAAAAAGAAGAGGTAAATAGAATAAGTAAACCCTAGAGAATGAAAGGAATAGTTAATGATAAAGGGAACAGCAGGTGAAACTGAGAAATCCTTTGCCCCTCACTTTGGGATGGACACCTCACAGGTATCTCAGGCGTACACATCACAAAACACTTCATAGGTTTTCATCGACTGCAGCTGTTTGACAATGTGGAATGACCTTTTATTAAGAACACATTAACACCTAATTTCTCCAACACTACAACGAAAACAGAAATTGCTGGTGAAGCTCAGCAGGCTTGGTGGCATCTGTGGGATGAAAGCAGAGTTAACGTTTTGAGTTCCATGATTCTTCATTAGAACACAGAACTCCCCCAGTACTGCATTTGTTTTACCAGAAACACACCAACACAGCTCTGGGGACTAATATCTCTATCTGCATCTATCAGTGCAGGCCTAGCACTCATGCCCCACACTAATTTCTCTCAATGCTTTTCTCCTTCTGCAGAAGAACATCTAAAAGAAAGCCCAGTCAGGGCTGAGAGCTTGACATAAGGCCCCTGAGCTCCTTTGTAGACCAAGCTACCAAGTGACCAGGAAAGCAAAAAGACCATACCTGTACTGAAGGGGAGATTGCATACCAGTATACATGTCATGAGAAAGCCTCCAATCTGCAACTTTCAGCTGCTTATCAAAAGTCAATGTCTTGATGAAACTTTGGGTAAGTTGGTGGCTTGCAACATTTTGTTCACAGCTTCCAGATCCCACTCTCAAGTCTGAATAAAACAATGAGAAGAGACCCAACCACTGGCACATTTCCACCAGCCCCTTCAAACACATCTCTGAGGAGGAACTGCCATGAGCCTTAGAGGGTATACCATTCCTCCTGCACACCACCAGATCAGAGACAATCGTCTTGGTGGGTCGTCTATCTAGAGTAGTTTCACAGTCCTGTTCTGATGAACATAGCATAGCATTGACACAAGCCTGCAACAGGAAAGGAGGAAAGAATTCAGATCTCTGACATTTGGAGGACCTCTAGAGAACAGACCCCAGCTGATCCAGTCCAAATGTGGAGTCTCTGGACTCAGTCATTAATGAGCAGAGGCAATTTTGGGAGCATCCATCTGAACTGCTCAGGTTCATGCACAGACTGGAACTAAGAAAGGAGGATTCTGCCCAAGTTTTGTATAATTATTTAGCTGCAGCTTTTGGCTACATAGCTGCTTCTCATCATCAGTGTTGGCTCATTCAGTATCTCTGTCAGACTCTGCTTTTCATCTGAGGAGATAAGGGGCTGGTCCAACACTGTCATTGGTTTAGGTTGCGTGGAGTGCAACACGCAATCACTATTCTGAAGACCCTGTGCTGGCAAGTGCTGAAGTACTCCTCTTGAATGGTCTAGGCAATAAAACCACATCCACAGTAGGCCAATTAGCTGCTCATCAATGGCCCTGGTGGATGCTCAGGAAGTGTTGCAGTTCTGTTTGGTATCAGTGAGAGGGTAACATACTGGAGTCATGCTTTCTGTGGGTTCCTCTGGTCGCCCATAAGCTAGACATGGAGATAATGCAGAGCGGGATGGGATGGAGTCAAATATTTATGGAACATGGGATTTGTGTAGCTTGTAAGCATTGTGTCAGCTCCCTGGATAGTAGGCTCGCGCTTGGAGGAGATGTTTCCTGTGGCTACCATCAAGCCAGGCACTGAACGAATTAAATCCCTTCCCCTTCAGGAATCTGACTAGATGACACCATGGAGTTTGAGCACCACATGTCAGCAGTTGAAGAATTCTTGATCCCGAGGCAACACAGCAATTACTGCAAATCTGACCTTTACTCTCTGGCTCTGCAGTGAACTGGACAAACTTCCTATCAAGGGCAATAGTGTACTCATGAATGCACTGTGGTCTGCAGAATGTGAAGTGTTGGATGTGTCCCCAGCTGAAGTTTGAAAGAGAGTCAGTAGCAAAGAAGTGCAATATGATTAGTGATCCTCAGCATCACAAGAGTAGTGCTGCCTCCCAAGTCATGTGCTTCCAGATTTGCTAGCAGAAAGTGGCAGCAATGTAAAGACATCACGTCCACTGTTTTTCACATACGTGCAGGTAGCTGCAACACCTTTGATCACACTGCTCGGCAGGAATAAAGATGCTGGTTCTGCTATTGATGTACAGATTGTCTGTCCACACCTTCAGCCCCTCCCTGAATATTCCGTCTTTAGTTCTACTGCCTTCCTCCTGCTTCACCTCGGCTATTACAGCTGCAGCTTTAAATTGGCCACAGATTGCATAGAAATACTGATGTGAGAAGAAATATCTGGAATTAAATGTTTGTTTTTCATTTGTGTCCTTGATATAGTCAAGCTGACTTTGGGTTCTTTCCACTGGTTGCTAATGCATTTGGTAAAATCCTACCCTACAGCCACCTCTGCATGGCAAGGTGGATCCTCTGTGACCTATGTTCGGTCTTCTTCTTCCTCATTCTGCCATATGCAAGAATTTTGTAGACATGATCTTGCCATGTATGAGGCAATTGGCTCAGTCTGTCTCTTGGGGGCCTTCATTATTCCCTGCAATACAATACCTACAACCTCGCAAACTGGTCTCATCCACTCCGTCCATGTCCATAACGTGCAGGTATGTGAGCCTGCGAATGATTTTGCATGGCTGCATATAAATAATCCACCATCCTCCCAACTTTTTGTGAACCTTAGGTGCTGGCATCCTCACATTAAATGAATCATGTAACATGGATGGGAATTTGGTATTGAGAGTTGATATAGTCATTGGTCACTGTTAGCCTCCTATGAGTGCTTTCCTTCAGGGCTAAGCCTTTCACTGAATCCTTGTGCAGTGGCAATTTCCAGTTTCTGGTTCAATTCCCTTGGGATGGGTGTTTTTGCGCCGCACTTCAGAAAATACAAACAGATCTTGGGTTTCCCTCTATTTTTTCCTGTGTATTATCTGGGAAGCATCGGCGAAAATGGCAGGACGGTGAATGCTGTAACCTAAAGATGGCCAGCAGGGTCATGGCTCAGCGATCCACTGATCCAATGTGGAGTCTCGGCAATAAAAAATAATTTGGTGGAGAAGAGATTGTTGGCCTGCTCTGAGAGCCTGGAAATCACTTTTCAGTGCTGGTATCTGTAACCATGATGACAGCAGGCTGAGTCTGTGTGGGTACAAGCTGAGATTGCAAAATCTCAGTATGAGAATCCACTGCAGCACTGAGACACGAGGTGGCTGCTGCCTGAGCTACAATGAGAGCTGAAACAACAAGCCATTTGAGCTGTAACATCTCCAAGCTGGGTTCCAAGCTGCAAAGGTCATGCTTCAAACTCTGCATTCAGCTCTGAGTCAAGTGGGTGGCACATACCCAACTCGTCTTCGACTGGGACAGCTGGCAGTCATTGTATACACTAATCAGACTTTCCCGCAGCTTCCCCCATCAAATCCCTGATCTGAATCGAGTATTCTGCAGCAAAATTCATGTGCAGTCTTACCCTGGGAGAGACAGATAGCTGCGCTACGCTTGTTCCCTGTGACTTTATCCCCTCATATCTCTATGTTACCAGTTAAAAACACACAGTGCTTCTGCAGTCGAAAGATGGTTTTTCATTAATATCAACTTCTTCCTCTTTCACATTAAAGCCCTGAACCACAGCCTAGCGAAGCAGCAATCCTCACATATCTGAAGAGGTAAAGAATTAGGGCAAATGTTAGAATGGGGAAGCAGGAGAAAGCAAAAGAAGCAAACTTCAACCAAATATATAACACTGCAATCACAGGTGGGATGAAGGGGGTACAGGAAAATTATATAAGGACATGCCTTCATCTTCAATGATATCTGCCATGCCTTAGCCATGTAAGCACATTTCCTCCATCGAATGAGATTATACGTCTGTTTGCTTATGGTCACAGGTTAAGTGCTGCAGTCATCTCTTAAGCACCTTCTTGACTTGCAAGGGAGAGGGAAGTGTGCCATTGAGGGTGTACAATGAGTGAAGTGTCTAGTTTGCTCAAAGGCTAACATTGAGTTGAACTTTCAAATATGGATATGAGGTTTGTAGTTGCTAAGTGTGTCAGAATGAAGTGAAGCTATGAATGTGAAATGTCAGTCTTGCTTTTCACTGGTAGATGATTTTTGGCGCCAGTGCTGAATGGAGCAGTGTGTGAGGCTAGTGCTGTTGAGATATTGCTTTTATGGATTTCCACTGAATTTGACTGTTCATGTGAGGCAATTAAACTCCTTTTGACACTGCATCCATGCTATTCAGGCAACATTGTTTGCATTGACTTCAGTGGTTATCTGCCTTCATTGCTTTTTCTGCTTCAGTCCAGAGGACCTGCTTGCTACCTTTAAGTAATGCAGGCTAGCTTCAAATGGTGTTAGCCTTGTACAAAATTGGAACTCCTGCTGAGGTGTGCAGTCACGAATCAACGTGTTTAAAGTGTTGTGTTGAATATTATTATTGTTTAAATTAGCAGGCAGCACAACATTTGCTTGTAATCAGCATTGGAAGGAAGAAGCAGACTAATCGTGCTTCACAAACCAGTTTATCCAATATTCCTGCCTATGCCTTGAGCAAAACTCGCTATAGTATCAAAACTCTGGCTGGTTAAAATCATATCAGGCTGACAAAGCTATATATTAAGATTGTGCTGCTGTATTTGACTGTCCTTTGTTAGTTCTTTAATTTTCTGTTCTCTGCCAATTTGCATTTAGTCACTGATGCATATGACATAATCTTCTGGGGTTATATCAGTTACAGCCGACAGACTTTGGGAATCTGAAAGATTACTTTGCAAACATAATTATGCACATCTGGTGCTCTGTTAAGGATAACCTCCAATTGCAGTGCAAATGATGGAAATCTGTCGGATTTTTGGACACATAAAAATAAAATCTGAAAATTATATTTAACTTCTGTCCAGCTAATAGATTTATTTGTGCAAAGTTTCATTCACAATGGGTTAATCCAAGAATACTTATTAATGTTTTATGGCTAAAACCTATGAAAATTCTTGAATACACTTTTTGACAAAAGCAGCATCATTTAGAAATATCCATATATTTTGCAAGGAATATAGGAAATTGTGTGGTGTGAAGGATTGATGTTTCTCAAAAGTAATTGCTGAAAGATTCTATCAACACAAATTAATGCCCTTATCAAATTGCTTTACAGGACAGCCCAGTGAAGCAAAGGATTAGTTTACTAATGCACTATGTTATTGAATGGTACGACATGGTTTCACACCCATAATTCCTCCAATACAGGGCTCTGATCTCTGCTGAACTATCAGCAGGAAATAATGAATGTAACTAAAGCTCTTCCCCAAAGGGGACGATGGCAAATCGGGGGGGGGGTGGCATTGGTTGGTGGGGGGTGGTTGGTTTGGGGGGCGGCAGTGGAGGCAGCTCAACCTAGACTGCTTTCACTGTCCAGTTTGTATTTCAGCTAACAGTGGCAAAGGGAAAAGATCAGGACCAGTTTGACTGTGCATTCGAAATAATGGGAACTGCAGATGCTGGAGAATCCAAGATAATAAAGTGTGAAGCTGGATGAACACAGCAGGCCAAGCAGCATCTCAGGAGTACATTCATTTGGTTTGCAGTATTGCTTGCCGTAACATTATACAAAAGAAGAAAACATTATGACTTACTTCTCACTTCACCTACTATCACAAAGACTTGAAATTATATATTTTGATAAGGTTGTTTTTTACAAGATGACTTTACAAATTGAAGTCACATGGAACCAGTTAGTGATCGAGGTGGGCTACAAGAACGCTCACTTCATATTCTGCCTTCATATCTGGATCTGTTGGTCTCGTTATATGTACAGATATATGTATGATAATGATCACTTTCTTCAGTGAGATACCAAAATGCCTTTCTGTTTGTGACATTCACTTTTTTTAATTTTAGGACAGAAATCCTTCAAAAAGCAATGACAGGAATTGGTGGGATATCTACCATATTTCAGACCCCTCTTTCTTACACATGTAATCTATACAAGTGAAATATTCAAGTCTTCAAGAAAAGCATCATCAAAGACCCACTGATAACGTCACCAAGTCATGTTGATATAATTTTGTTTCAAAGTTTAGACCTTGAACTTCTATGAGAATTTTTTTCCTCAGCAGTGGTAATTTTTCTGGTTGATTTGGTGAGGCACTGCAGACATTCAGCCCCACACAATCTGCCCTTATTTTGTTTTGCCATTAGGAATCCTTTTGTTCACGTTTTACAATGAGAATACACGATATAATACTCATTCTGCAATTACACTTGCTCAGAACTGAAACAGTTTTCAAAAACACAATGGTTACTTTTCCTCTTTATGGCGTTTGAGCTTGTGTTGATGCGGTGGCTTTCATAATATCAGAACATCCCTCAGCAGTTAACAGTGAATGAAGTCATTTTGAGGTTTAATCACAGTTGTAGCAATACTTAATATAGGAAAACAGCAGCCATGTTTCTCAGACAAGATTCCACAAACAGCAACAAGATAATGTCTAAATGGTCTGCCTTATGATGTTGGTTCATTAGATCATAAGACCATAAGAAATAGGAACAGACATAGGCCACTCAGAATCTCAAGCCAGTTTTGCCCTTTAATAGGATCATGACTGATATCCAACATTTCTCACACTCACTTTCCTGCCCTTTCCCTGTAACCATTGATTTCCCTACTGATCAAGGATCCTTCGATCTCAGCCTTACATATGTATCAAGACTCTCAGTGGCAAGGAGTTTCAAAGACTCAGAAGAAATTTCTCGTCATCTCAGGCTTCAATTGGAATCACTATATTCTGAGATTATGCTCTCTAGTCTAAGACTTTCCCATGAAGGGAAACGTCCTCTCAACATTTATCCTTTCAATCCCCTTAAGAATCCTGTAAATTTCAATGAGATCAAAAGTTATTCCTCTCAGGTCCAGTGAGTAGATTCCCAACCTGTTTAACCTTTGCTCATATGACCAGGGAACATCCAAGTGAACCTTCCCTGAACAGAGTCCATAGTGATTGGAACCAGGTTGACCTTGTTGACTACGGGGTCATTTATTGATGTGGTCAACTTGAGTCAATCAGCCCTGGGTGACAAATATAACCAGTAGATTTTCCTCAGTTGAGGACTGACTCTAAATTGGCAAAAAAAAAATTGCCAGGAGATTAGAATCTCTTCAGTTCAGGGAACTGACTCTAAGCTGGCTGGTGACAGCTGGTGTACTGTGCACAAGTAAATACAGGGAAGACTTGGTGACAGGATAGCGGCCTCTGTGCAGTTATTTCAGTCATGATGGGAGAAAACAGCATGTGTCTTAAGAGCATTCACTCGCAACAGTCATCTTGGAGTTAGGGTAAGCATTTCTGGCACCATGTCTCTATTTGGGAAGCTTGACTCATTCAATTCTGCTATCAAAGACTGGGTTCAGTATCTGGAAAGAATCACTAGGGCAGATGAAAAACAATGAGTAATCCTTTTGACTGCTTGCGGACTCACATTTTTGGTTATAAGGGGCTTAACTTTCCTGGAGGCACCAGACACTAAAACCCTCCAAAAGTTGATGAAGTTGGTTAAGGAATATTACAACCACAAACCTCCTCCAATTCTGGGATGCTACAGGTTTTATTTGGCTGCTAGAGAACCCGGGGAGATCATGTCAGGATTTTTGACAAGGTTGAGATGACTGACAGGGGCACATGATTTTGGGTTAACAGTGAATGAGATACTGAGAGAGCATTTGGTATATGGGATTAATGACATAACTGTGCAGAAGCACCCACTAGCGGAAGCCCAACTGGACTTCCAACAGGCACTACAACCGGCTTTCATTAGAAAATATGGTAAATGGAGCATGGGAGCGACAGAGCATCCCAATAGAAATGGACTCCCTTATGTGCCTGACTGAGCTTGGGGAACACAACATGAGTGTAGAGTGTAGACAATTGCAGAGCCTTACGCAGGGCATATCCTGAGCAGAGGGACCCTAGGCCAACCTGCAGAAGAGCCCCACAACAAAGTGAGACTCGGCTAAGTGGCTAAAAGGTTCTTCAGGATCAGAGTTGGCAACCCATTGTATTTGCTGCTGGTGACAGACTCGAGACAGCAAAGGAGTCCTACAAGGCTGGATTTGAGTTCCAAAACTCGTAGGCTGGTACTCAGGAGAGGGCACACCTGGGAAAATTTGCTACATGTGGGCTGGAGCAATTAAATTGTATAGCGACATCCAAATCGGAATTAATTAAAATTAGTATCAGAGATAATGGGAACTGCAGATGCTGGAGAATTCCAAGATAATAAAATGTGAGAGTGGATGAACACAGCAGGCCAAGCAGCACCTCAGGAGCACAAAAGCTGACGTTTCGGGCCTAGCCCCTTCATCAGAGAGGGGGATGGGGAGAGGGAGCTGGAATAAATAGGGAGAGAGGGGGAGGCGGACCGAAGATGGAGAGTAAAGAAGATAGGTGGAGAGAGTATAGGTGGGGAGGTAGGGAGGGGATAGGTCAGTCCAGGGAAGACGGACTGGTCAAGGAGGTGGGATGAGGTTAGTCGGTAGCTGGGGGTGCGGCTTGGTGTGGGAGGAAGGGATGGGTGAGAGGAAGAACCGGTTAGGGAGGCAGAGACAGGTTGGACTGGTTTTGGGATGCAGTGGGTGGGGGGAAGAGCTGGGCTGGTTGTGTGGTGCAGTGTGGGGAGGGGACGAACTAGGCTGGTTTAGGGACGCAGTAGGGGAAGGGGAGATTTTGAAACTGGTGAAGTCCACATTGATACCATATGGCTGCCGGGTTCCCAGGCGGAATATGAGTTGCTGTTCCTGCAACCTTCGGGTGGCATCATTGTGGCACTGCAGGAGGCCCATGATGGACATGTCATCTAGAGAATGGGAAGGGGAGTGGAAATGTTTTGCGATTGGGAGGTGCAGTTGTTTGTTGCGAACTGAGCGGAGGTGTTCTGCAAAGCGGTCTCCAAGCCTCCGCTTGGTTTCTCCAATGTAGAGGAAGCCGCACCGGGTACAATGGATGCAGTATACCACATTGGCAGATGTGCAGCCTCACATTTTATTAATTAAAATTAGTGTTTGGTTGAAAGGTCACCACCTCCAGCTCCTACCCCACCCACATTCCCATGAAGGTTGATACCGGAGCAGTTGTATCTGTGATTACAGAATCTGTCCTTAACAAGATCCCCTTGGGATACTGAGCCTTATGTTTGTGCGAGACCTCAGCCAGACTGAGAACATAAATTGGGAACTGTTGCAGATTAAGGATATGACTTCCGCTTTGGTCTCCGATGAGAAGCAATTGTTGCAGTTAAAGGCTCAGGCCAAAGCCTATTGAGGCAGAATTAATTGAGAAAGATTTACCTGGAATGGCTCAACAGTTTTCGTTTAGAAAATGGCTGCCTCAGAGATGTCCTGGTGAAATACTCAGGAGTTTTTCACAAATGGCTTGGGACTACTGAAGGGATCAAAGCCACTCTACATGTTGACCAGGAAACAATTCTGAGATTCTGCAAGGCCTGCCCAGTGCCATTTGCCTTGTGGGCAACAGTAGAGGCAGAAATCAGGGAGCTGGAGCGCGAAGGAATCATCAAACCAGTGCAGTTTGCAGAATGGGTAGCACCGATCGTACCCATTGTGACGTTTGACGGCTCATTTCACATTTGTGGCGATTTTAAGCAGAAAGTAAGCTGCTTCTCACAGCTGGATAAATATCTAATCCCTTGCATAGAGGACTTGTACATAATGTAGTCGGGGATGCTATTTTTTAAAAAGCTGGACATGAGCCATATCTACCTGCAATGGCGACCTGATGAGCAGCCCGAAAATAATGCTACAAGTAATAACCCTAAGGGTTTATACCAATACATAGGCTGCTGTCTGGGGGTACCATCAGCTTGTGCCCTTTTCCAGTGGACCATGGACAACAAGTTCTACCCCCGGTTGGCATTTATCTGAATGATGTACTAATAACAGGCAAGACCAATGTAGAGCACTTGGAGAACTTGGACATGGTACTTGAATGTTTCTCCCAGGTGGGCGTATGCCTTAGAAGGAAAAATATCTGTTGCAAGCACCCCAGGTAACCTAGATAACAAAATGTAGAGCTGGATGAACACAGCAGGCCAAGCAGCATCTTAGGAGCAACAAAAGCTGATGTTTCAGGCCTAGACCCTTCACCGAGTCTGTATCCGAATTTAGGACTTTCCTTGGATTAGTGAATTATTACAGAAAATTCACAGGTAACCTGGCATCCATCTTCGCACCTTTACACCTGCTACTGAAAAGGGGCCAGCCTAGGAAATGGTCATGTAGCTAGGTAGTCGCCTGTAGGGAATTGAAAAAGTGACTATCATCATCCAAAGTGTTGGCCCACAATGACCCAAAGGGAGAGTTAGTGCTGACATGTGATGCCCACCCTGTACAGTGCTGGGGTAGTGTCGGCTCACCGGTGACCCAATGGAGAGGAAAACCCAATAGCACATGCTTCATGGACTTTGGCTGATGCCACTTGCAAATATTGAGATAGAGAAGGAAGATTCAACGGTCATCTTTAGTGTAAGGGAGTTCCACGGACAGGAATTTGTCACAGCAACAGATCACAATCCCCTGCTACAGCTACTGAAGGAAGACAAGGCGGTACCACCCATAGCTTCTAGTAGGGTTCAGCATTGGTCCCTTATTCTCAGCGCATACAGGTACAAGTTACAACACCGTCCAGGAAGCCTAGTGGCTAATGCAGATGCCCTGAGCCACCTCCAACTGGCAGATACTCCAATGTTGGTGCCTCCTCTGGAAGACCCCATTCTGGTTTTAAACATCCTGGACACCTTCCAGGCACTGCTGACAATATCCGATGTTGAATACAAAACAATCCTGTCCCAGTGAAACTAAAACAGCTGGTGGTAATGGGGGAAACTGAAGGGACATCACAGCCTGGGTTGAAACCTTTCTGAACCCGGTGAGACCAGATCACCGTAGAGGACGACACATTACTGTGGGGAGCAAGGGTGATTGCCCCAATACTGACTGAACCACAGCAGAGTCATCCAGTGGTTTCCAAGATGAAGATGCTAGCAAGAAGCTATGTCTGGTGGTCTGGGTTAGATGCCAACATAGCTGCATTAGTAAGGCAGTGCCCAGAGTACCAACAAGGACAGAAATTGCCATCAGCAGTGTACCCACATTTGTGGGAATGGCTAGGTAAACCCTAGACTCAGTTGCGTGTTGGCTATGCAGGTCCTTTCATGGGCTCAATGTTACTGGACATTGCTGATGCCCACTCAAAGTGGTTGGATGTATATAAAGTTCATTCAGTAAACTCAGGGATGACAATTGAGAAGCTGCAAGCATCGTTCATGATACATGGACTTCCGGATGTGTTGGTCACAGGCAATGGGGCATCATTTACCAGCAACAAATCTGAATATTTCCTTAAGTCAAATGGTATTCAGCTCTTAAGAACAGCTCCATACCATCCATTGCCCAATGGTCTAGTGGAGGGAGTGATCCAAACATTGAAGGCAGGCTTAAAGACACAACCTACAGCATCACTTAATTCCAAACTGCCCTGGTTCCTGTTCAATTATAGACACATCCCACACGCAACAACAGGGACAGCTCCAGCAGAATTGCTCATGGAGCGAAGACTCCACACCAGGTTGAACATGATGTTCCCAAATGTGGTGGGGAGGATGGTGAAACAGCAGCAGGGACACCAATGCTGACCACAGGCCTCCTCTGTGCAAGAGATACAGCTTAATTCAGGGGAAGATGTTTGGTCCCAGAACCATGGGAATGGCCCTGTATGGGTGCGAGGCAAAGTTGATGCAAGATCAGGTCCCATCGCTTGCAAACTTTGAGTAGCTGATACGGTCCTAAGCAAAAATGTGGATCAACTGAAAGCTGTTACCTCTCAAACAGGGCAGGAGTAAAACATATCTGGCCCCTGAGAACAGCCAGAAAGCCTGTCAGAAACCGTAGGTGCTCCCATTCCATTCGGTGTCAAGGAAACCTCAGAATCCGAGATGGATGCAGCCTCAATACCATTACTGCTGGGAGAAGGGAAGAAACTCTCCCAAAATGCTCCGAACGTTGGAGAAGCGTTACAGTCCAGTACACGCTGCCCATGTCAGAGTCTGAGTCACAGGAACTGGACTTGGGGCAAAAATGTCTTTGGAAAAGTTACAAACCAAAGATCAAGTCTCCAGCTCTGGCTTTAAATGGGAAGGGATGTGATGGTTGGAAACAGGTAGATCTTGTTGACTAAGAGGATGTTGACTGGGGATGTTAACCTGGGCCAATCAGGAAAGCCCTGGTTGATCAATATAACCAGGAGATTTAGAATCTCAGTTCAGTTGACTAGCTCCAAGGTACCTGGCCACACCTTATGTACTGTTTACAAGTAAATAAAGGGGGGCTTGGTGACAGGGTACTGGCTTCTGTGCAGTTATTTCAGCCTCAAATGAAGTAACATCTTGCCTTAAATAAGGGACCAAAATTTCTCATTGTATTACAGATGTAGTTTCACCAGCACCTTGTACACCTTGCCTTCTTCGCTGGTCTGACACTACAACCCGTTGAAATAAGGACCAACATTGCTTTAGCTTTTCTGCCTACCTGTTGCACCCATGTGCTCGTTTTCTGTACTTTCAGTGCCTTTGCATTGCAGCATACTGCAGTTATTTTTTCCGATTTGAATAATGCACTGAAGGTTGAAGGATAAATATTTGTCAAGAGAGTGGGGAAGCCACTTCTACTCTTTCATGTTCTCCTGAGAAGGAACTGAGGCTTCAATTGAACGTCTACTTGAAAGACGGGAATGTCCAACTATGCAGCATTCCGTCAGTCCCGCAGTGGAGTGTCAGCCTAGATTTTGTATTCAAGTTTCCGTTCAAACAGTTAGAAGGCAAAGCAAACAGGAGAACCATAATTTGATGAACTAAAACTCAATTATCTGATTGTGGTCTAATTGGCATTTCAGCCGTATAATTTGATATCAGTAAGCCTGGGTTACCCACTAGGAAGAAAATCAATCTGCTTATGACTTTGAAATCTAACCCAGTGACTTCTGATAAAAGTGCACACCCCAGCACAACAAATTAAAACATGAATGATGGGAAAAGATTTTGACCTTGAATGGAAATCTTTGAGAGGGGTCATATAGAAACAACTGTGAATTATGGGTGATCAGCCAGTGCCAGTAAAAAAGCAATATCCTATGACATTATCCTCATGGGCAGGAAAGAAAAGGGAAATAAAACAACAAAGAAGTGATAATATGTTGGTAACTGTTGACTATAATTTAACAGTTTTTCATCCATATTTATAATTAATGCTTAATCCTGTGCCAGGTGCATCATCACGAGTGAATAATATTCTTCTGAAATTTTGAGCTTTGACATCTTAGAGTGCTTGAGGCAACAAAACATGTTTGCACCCTTTAAAAATCCATTTTATAAACGTGAAACAACAAATCAAAATAGCTTGTTAAATAACCAAATGTATTTGCTGTCTTTGTTCAAATAGCATATAATACAGTTGACAACTTTGGAGTGAAACAGGAATTTCTATAAATATTTGTGCCAACAGAGGTGTACAAAAATCTTGCTAAATGTTTCAAATGCTTTAAAGTTGAAATCTGCATTGACCTCATTACTTTTTCATAGAATCATAATATCACGCAGTTTAGAAGAGACCCTCCAGCTCACCAAATCTGTCCTACCAAAAATTCACTAAATCTAAACTAGCACCATTTTCCTGCTCTGTGCCCATGGTCTTGAATATTATGATACTTCAAGTCTTCATGAAGTACTTTTAAAAGTTGTGAAGTTATCTATCTCAAATACCCTCCTAGTCAGTGCATTCCAGACCGTACCATCTTCCGGATGAGAAAAAGGTTCTTTAAGTCCCCTCTAAAATGTATGCCACCTTAAAAGCATGTTCCTTGTTTTTGGCGCTTCAACTGATGTGAACAGATATTTTCAAACCCATCTTGTCGATGCCCCTCACAATCTTATACACATCTGTCAGGTGCCCCTTCAATCTACTCCACTCAAAAGAAAACAGCCTCTCGTCACTACTAAGGTACTTCTTCCCAGGCATCATCCTGATGAATCTCATCTGCACCCATCCAGTACAATTACATTTTTTCTACAGTATGGCGAGCAGACTGCACACAGTACTCAGTAAGCTTTGCTGACTGAGGAAGGAGAGATCACATCTGGAGTGAGGCATAGCCCAAACAAATGTATATTTCAGGGATTTTGGCACATCATGGGAATTTAGTGCATAGGCTAAGAGATCATTTTGCTTACTTTTTTGGTTCTGAGTTTGCAATTGTAAGCTTTTTTTTAACAGGGTAAATTGAAACCCATGGCCAGGGGACCCGCATAAAGTAAACAGTGACTCACAGGGAAAACCACATTGTGGAGAAGCTCACTCGGAATCAGAATCTCGGAGTGGAGCCTGGGGAAAGGAGCTTGTATTGAGTGGTGGATAATAACAAAGAATAAAATCCTCTTTCTGAACAGGGAGAAACAATTAGGGCGATGTCACAGGAAAGTGGTGAGAGGATTGACTGTTTATGAGCCAGCTTTAGGGTCTGAGTAGTAGCAGGAGGGAGGCAGAGTATAAAGTTCTTGTTTTGGGGGCTTGTAGTTTGTTGGGAAAAGAGAGAGAGAGATAGATAAACTTGATTTGGTGAGTAGAGGGTAATTTTGAGTAATTTGATTCTAGAATATTGTTTGAAATTGATAATGTTCACAATGGCAGGAGAACTTGGCCTCTTGGCTGAAAAGCATTGGGTGACCACCAGGAAGACTAATGAGTGTGGGCAAGCAGTGCAGGGGACCCAGAGCCAACTCCTCTCAAACAGGTATATACTGTTGGTGGGGGGGGATAGCCTGCCTGGGGAGAGCACTAGCAGTCAAGTCTGTGACACCACAGTTGGCCCAACTGCACGACGGAAAGAATAAGACTGGGAGACTTTTAGTTATTGGGGGGCGGACAAGACGTTCTGTAGCTGCAAGAAAGATTCTCAAATGGTAAGTTGTCTCCTTGGTGCCAAGGTCAGAGATGTCCCAGAGCAGTTGCACGGCATTCAAACAGGCAAGGGTAAAAACCAGCAATCTTGGTACATGTCAGCATCAACAATGTGGAGGAGTCGGTGTTGGACTGAAGTGGACAAGGACAAAAATCACATGACACCAGGTTATAGTCCAACCAGTTTATTTGAAGACACAAGCTTTTGTAGTCTCAGTCCTTCTTCAGGTGTTAGTGAGAGAGGTGACATCAGACTCAGAATTTATAAGCAAAGGATCAAAGGGTCATAGAACTGATATGGTTTATTAACAAACCTAAGATGGCTGTTAAATTTTTAATCAGTTACAAAGGACCTATGACATGGGCAAGAAGAGAAATGAGGTCCTACAGCAGAAAATCAGAGAGTTACATAGTCGGTTGAAGCGGAAGACTACTAAGGTTATAACCTCCAATGCCACATGCTGATCAGTATCAGAATTAGGGAGAAAGCTCAGATGAATGTGTGACAAAAGGGATGGTGTAGGAGGGACGGTCTTAGATTTTTAGATAATTAGGGCAGTTTTTGGGGCTAGATTGGACCTGTACAAGTTGAAGCGTTACACTTGAACTAGAATGGCTCTAATATCCCGGCTGGGAGGTTTACTCATTCTCTGAGGAGGTTATGAACTAATTTGGCAGGGCGATGGAGCACAGAGCAAATGTAAATTCAGGAGCAAGGTTCAATCAGATATCAGAAGGAATGTTAGGATAGTTCATCAGATGGAGAAGACATGGGCAGGATAAGGCACATGGGAAGACCAGGAAGCTAAATTGCACCTATTTAAAGCAGGGACCCTGACTGGTAAGGCAGATGAGCTTAGGCTATTGATCAGCACATAGGAATATTATATTGTTGCAGTCACTGAGACATGGCTGAAAAAAGGACAGGGCTGGCATCTCAACATTCCAGATTATCAAAGTTCAAGCGTGATAGGGGAGGAAATAAGAGAAGTGGGGACATTGCATATTTGATAAAAGAAACCATTACTGCAGAAATAAGGGAGGATATCTTAAAAGGCTCATCAAATGATGCTATCTGGCTAGAGCTTAGAAATAAAAGAGAGATAATCACTTTGCTGGGATTATACTACAGGCCTCCCCAAAAGTTGGAGGGAGATAGAGAAGCAGATATACAGGAAAATCACAGAGAGGTGTGAAAGGAATAGGGTCACAGTAATAGGGGATTTCAACTTTGCTAATATTAACTAGAATTGTCTTAGTGTGAAAGGATTAGATCAGGTGGAATTTATTTAAAGTGCACCCTGGAGAGCTTTTTGCATCAGTTAATAGTCTTAACATTGTGGAACAGTGCTGGACCTAATCCAAGGGAATGAAGCCAGTCAAGTGGTTGAAGTGTCAGCAGGCAGGCTCTTTGGGGGTACTGACCATAATTCTCTAAGCTGCAATGTCATTATGGAATGGGATAAAGATAGTGCAGAAGTGAAGTGTTTACATTAAGAGACGACCAATTTCAAAATCATTGGACAGGATCAGACAAACATTGACTGGGAGCAGCCACCTACTAGTGAGCCTACATTTAGAAAGTGCAAATCTTTTAAAAGTAGTATAATGAGAATTCAAGGCCAACGTGTTGCTCTAAGGATGGAGGGCAAGGGCAGCAAGTCCAGGGAGCCATGGATGTCAAGGGTTCCACCGTTGCTTGTCATTTATATAAATGATTTGGTGAGAATTTAGGAGGCATGCTTATTAAGTTTGTGGATGACACCAAAATTGGTGGTATAGTCAATAATGATTAATATTACTAAAGATTACAAAGAGACCCTGGTCAATTTGGCCAATGGGTAAGGAGTGGCACTTGGTGTTTAATTTAGATAAATGCAAGATGTTGCATTTTTGCGAGCAAACAAGGGCAGAACTTACACTGTTAAATGCAGAGCCCTGGGTAGCGTTGCCAATCAGAGAGACCTAGGTATTCAGGTACATTATTATGTGAAAATTGCATCACAGGTGGTTAAGGCATTTAGCACTCTTGCCTTCATTGTTCAGATCATTGAGTATAAGAGTTGGGGCGTCACACTGAGGTTGTACAGGATGCTATTGAGGCCACTTTTGGATTGCTGTTTACTATTCTGGACACCTTGCTATTGGAAGGATATTATCAAGTCAGAGATGGTTCAAAAAAGATTTACCAGTATGTTGTCAGAACGAGAGGGTTTAAGTTATAAGGAGAGGCTGGATAGGCTGTAACATTTTTCACTTGAGTCAGAAGTCACATGACACCAGGTTATAGACCAACAGGTTTATTTGAAATCACAAGCTTTTGGAGTGCTGCTCATTCATCAAGTGACTTCAATTGACGAATGAGCAGCGCTGCGGAAGTTTGCGATTTCAAACTAACTATAACTCTGATATAGTGTGACTTCTGACTTTGTACACCCGTCTAATACTGGCACCTCACATCATTTTTTTCTCTTGAGCGTAGGAGTTTGAGGAGTGACCTTATCGAGGTTTATAAAATCTTTAGGGATATAGATAAAGTGAAAACAAAGGTCTTTCCCCTAGGGTGGGGCAGTTCAAAACTAAGGGGGCATATTTTTAAGTTGATAAGAGAAAGATTTAAAGAGAGCCTTTTTACGCAAAGAGTGGTTCATATGTGGAATGAAGTGCCAGAGGAAGTGCTCGAGGCAGGTACAATTATAACAGTTAAAAGACATTTTGCCAGGTACGTGGATGGCAAAGGTTTAGAGGGATCTGGATCAAATGTTGGCAAGAGGGATTAGTTTTGTTTGGGAAACTTAATCAGCATGGGCGAGTTGGGCTGAAGGGTCTGTTTTTGTGCTGCATGACTCTATGACTCTATAAATGAAAGCATCAGTATATCAGTTGGGCCATTGGTTAGTTCAGTTGGCTGGATAACTGGTCTCTAACGTAAAGTGGCACCAACAGAATGGTCTTGATTCCTGTACTGGCTGGGGTTACTGTAAAGAATTCTTGTTCTCATCCTCTCCCTTCACCTGATGTGTGATGACCCTCTAACAAGAGAGAAGCAAATGATGACTCCATTCTACTGCGAATTCCTACCTGTAGAGGATTTATATATCTTGGGCAGAATCTTATAGCAGCCTGAGCAATATGGGTGAGGGTGAAATGCATTGTAGAATCAGACTGGAGGTCTAGTAAGACCCATCTGAATGTCGGGAGAAACTCACTCCACCTTTCATACTTACCAAAAGCGTTATAGCAAGTTTCTCTCAGGGCAGCATTGAGTTGCCTTTTAAGTTGCTCATTAAATACTTTGTTAAAATCACAACTTAACTCAGTAAAATTGCTTCAGAGATAGTAGGAACTGCAGATGCTGGAGAATCTGAGATAACAAGGTGTAGAGCTGGATCAACAAGCAGGCCAAGCAGCATCAGAGGAGCAGGAAGGCTGACGTTTTGGGCCTAGACCCTTCTTCAGAAAATTTCAGAAATTTTATGAAGAAGGGCCGAGGCCCAAAATGTCAGCCTTCCTGCTCTTCTGATGCTGCTTGGCCTGCTGTGTTCATCCAGTTCTACACCTTGTTGTCTCATTAAAATTGCTTATCACTATAATGCCATAACATGTTAGGTCAGAAATAGGCCATTCAGCCCATCAATTCTTCTCCGCCATTCAATAAGACTGATAATCCTCAATTCCACTTTCCTGCCTTTGCCCTGCTCCCATGAATTCCTTACTAATTAGAAATCCATTTATCTCAGCCTTGAAAATATTTAATAACCTAACTTCTACAGCCCTTTCGGTTTGGTAAAGAATTCCACAGGTTCACCACCCTCTGAGAAAAGAAATTCCTCCTTACCTTTCTCTTAAATGGCCGACCCCTGAAATCACAACTTCTTATCTTAGATTCTCCCACATGTGGAAGTAGCTTCTCTGCATTTACCCTGTCAAGGTCAGCAGTCAGACAGCACCAGGTTAATGTCCAACAGGTTTATTTGAAATCAAAAGCTTTTGGATTGTTGCCCCTTTGTCAGATGAAGTCTTCTGACTTTGTCCACCCTCGCCCAGCACTGGCACCTCCACATCAAGTTTACCCTGTCATGTCCTTAAAGAATCTTTTAAGATCTCTACTCATTCTTCTGAACTCCAATAAGAGCAAGCCCAAATGCACTCGAGCTCTTTTCATACGAAAATGCTTCATACACAGTATCTTAGTGAGCTTAACGAACCACCTTTGGGCTGTTTTAAATGTCAATGGTATCATCCCCTCACAATGGGACCAGAAATATTCACCGTATTCACGTGATTGGTGTCCTGTCTCATTTTAGCAAGACCTCACTATTTTTATAATTTGCTCCTTTTGCAATAAAGGGCAACATTCCATTTGCCTTCCCTATTACCCCCGAACTAACTTCTTGTGATTCATGCATGAGACCCAAATCCGTCTGTGCTGCAGTTTTCTAATGTCTTTCCTCGTTTAATAAACACTGAGTAATGTATCTCCAGCTTCCCATCTTGCCAAAATCACCAAACAAGTCAGACAGCAAGAAAGCTTTGCAAGGAATGGGTACCTACTGAATTCAATTTGCCTCTTGCTCTGAACTACATCCATATTACATATGACCAAACTTCAGCTTACATGACAAACACACTACATGTGGACTGAGTTGCCTCAAGGCCTAAGTGGGGTGAGTAATCATCACTGAAATCCCTGAGAGCACCTAGCAGTCAGGGGACCCAGGCAGAATAAAGCAAAGGCAGCCTTCCATGCTAGTCCGGTGGATAGGCCATGTTAAATTGCCCATAGTGTTCAGGGGTGTGTGGGTAATAGGGGTATGGGGTTGGGTCTGGGTGGGATGCTCCAGGGGGCGGTGTGGACTTGTTGGGCCGAGGGGCCTGTTTCCACACTGCAGGGAATCTAATCTAGGCTTCCCCTTGGTTGATTTTGACCAGGTAATCCAATGTGCAGTTCAGGGAGTGCATCACAATCAGTCTAGAGCAGTCAAGGGCTAATATAGTGGCGAAATGACAAACCAGCAGTCAGGCATCCGGGCACATCTCATCTGGGCTTATTCAGTTTGGACACTGCAGGGGATGGGCCATGTTCAGTCTATCAGGTCCACCTTGAAACTTAAGGGAAAGATGATGCAGTGAGGTTAATGATAGCCATTGCAGAGGGAAGAGACTCGGCATGTCAATTTTTGGTACTGGAGGCTAAAGCTTCATGGGAAGGGTAGATTACAATTGTGGAGGGGTGCAACAGTATCTGCATTTTTTTTTCATTCACGGGATGACCGTGTCGCTGACCAGACAGCATTTATTGCCCATCCCTAATTGCCCAGATGGCAATTCAGAGTCAACCACATTACTGTGTGTATGGAGTCATATGTAGGCCAAACCAGGTAAGGAAGGCAGTTTCCTTCCCTAAAGGACATTAGTGAACCAGATGAGTTTTTCCAACAATTGACAATAGATTCATGGTCATTATTAGACTCTTAATTCCAGAAATGTATTGAATTCAAATTCTACCATCTGCTGTGGCAGGATTCGAACCTGGGTCCCCAGAATGTTATCTGGGTCTCTGGATTAACAGTCCAGCAATAATACCACTAGACCATTGCCTCTCATTTAAGGGCGAATATTGGGGAACAGAGAAAAGAATGGCTGGGAAGCCATGCATAGCGTGGTCAGATACACAGTATAACTGACGAGGAAAAGGATGTTGATGTTTTTCAACATATTTGGGTGGAGGCTGGAAGTCATTGGCCAAGGAGTGTTCACTATCACCTTCCATCATGCTAGAAATCGAAAGTGCACAATTGTGAAGAAAATGGCTGTACCCAAACTTGGAGCGAGTGGAGTAAGTGACTTGATCTTTGAGAGAGGGGACCATAAGTCTCACCAGTGTTAGAGATTTTAAAGGGAAAGAACACAGACCTATACACTGTACATTCAGCACTGACCTGCAGTGCTCACGCTCTATGAACATCTTAATGCATTGGCCGTCTTTGTGCATTGCACTTCTGTGCCAGAGACACAGCCATATAACCCCTGGCAGCTACACTTTTGAGCAGAAAGCCATGAAACAATTGGAATGTTGTACAAGGAGGGCTGTAGGTGTCATGTACACACATTGTCTGTACTGCTTCCGTGTGATATAATAGGCTCTGAGCATTGATCTCCATCCTACATGGGGATACTTGAATCCAAAAGTTCACAACTGTTTACAAGCTGTTGTCATCTGTCCCACCAAAGTGGCCTCAATTAGTTTTCATCTCCATCCCATTATGTCTCAGCATATTCCTTGGTTCTGAATCTGGGGTGGAGGGAGCCTGCTCGCCAGTGAAGCCACTTGTCCTGAAAGTTTGCTCATGTGACCCCAGGAGCTTTTGTACCTGGGCAGACAAGATATGCAGAAGGTCATGTGGACACTCCTTGATATGAACTTCCAATGGTTGGGGGCAGCAGAAATTGTGGAGCTGGAGGGTCCAGCCATCTCTATGGTGTCTTGAATGGAGGCTATGTCTGTCTACTCCTCCGGCTGGCTGCCTCGACTGTCTGCTTGTGAGGAGGAGGTAGATAGATTGTCAGATTTGCCATTCCTCTGTCTGCACACCTTTGGTCATGAGAGCCAATAGCTGGGGCAATGAAGTGCAGGTTGTTGTACCTTTCCAGCAGACCACAAAGGGGATTGGGCCTGAGTCTCCGTGGCATTTGCCTACTCGTCCATAGAGATACACAGGTGATCACATGACTCACTGCCCAACTGCAGCGTCTGAACAATACATCAACATCTTTATCATTGGTGGTCCCTCACGGACAAGGGTGACTCACTTCCACTCTCAGAGTGAGTCCTTAGGTGGCTGTACAAACCATGTGGCCACTGCAGGCTCTGTTACACTTGGGGCAGGTAGTAGTCAGGGGTGGATGGGATGTTGGTGTGGTAGCATGCTCCTTTCATTGTTTTTGCCTTGCTTCCTCTTTTCCCAGTGGTACATCTTAAGATGCTTGATGCCTTCCTGAATGCTCCTCCTCCACTTTGGCTGGTCTTGGGACAGTGATTCCCAGGTGTCTGTGGGAATGCCGCACTTCACCGGTACTTCCCCTGCCCATGTGGGGCTCACCTGCCATTTCAAAATCAGGAGTAGAGCTGCTTGGGGAGTCTCATGCCCAACATGCTCAACATGCCCAACCCTTCACAGCCAATCGAGGATGGTTAGTTCTATGATGCTTGGGATGTTGGTCGAAGATGCGGTGTTGGTACATCTTTCTTCCTGGCAGTTTTGCAGGATCTTGTGCAGGCAGCAAAGGTGGACTGCTCCAGCACCTTGAGATGTTTGCTGTAAACAGCCCACGTCTCAGAGCCATACAGGGGCATGGAAACCACCATAGTCCTGTAAGCTATGACCCTGGTGTCGGATCTGATGTTGTTGCCCTCGAACACCCTTTTCCTCAGCAGGCTGAAGGCTGTGCTATCACTCTGGAGACGGTGTTAGATCTCTTCACCAACAGCTGCTTTGGCCAACAAGAATCTCCTGAGGTGTTAGAAGTGGTCAGTATTCTCTAAGGTTTCCCCATGGACCTTGATGATGAAGAGCTCGCTCCACAATGCCTAGCCAGGTTGGTGTGAGAACCATGCTTTCATATGCTTCCATAGAGATGCTAACAATGATCTGGAGAGCATCCTCCGAGATTGCTCATTCACAAGCATCATCCGTGTACTGCAGCTCGATGACACTGGGGTGACTTTGGATTTGAATTGAAGACGGTGGAGATTAAATAATTTTTTTAACAGCACCTGGGAGACAGGCAGATGCTCAAATGACTCAGAGATAGTGGGAACTGCCGATGCTGGAGAATCTGAGATAACAAGGTGCAGATCTGGATGAACACAGCAGGCCAAGCAGCATCAGAGGAGCAGGAATGCTAACGTTTCGGGTCTGGACCCTTCTTCAGAAATGGGAGAGAGGAACGGAGTTCTGTAATAAACAGAGAGAGCGGCGGAGGCTGATAGAAGATGGATGAAGGAGAAGATAAGTGGAGGAGAGATGGGCAGTTCAAAGAAGTGGGATAGATCCAGTAAAGGTGAGTGTAGGTGGGGAGTTAGTTTGGGGGTTGGTCAGTCAAGGGAAGATGGACAGGTCAAGGAGGCAGCGATGAGGCTGGTAGGTAGGAAGTGGAAGTGGGGGTTGAGGTGGGAAGAGTGGATAGGTGGGAGAAAATATGGACAGGTTAGGGAGGTGGGGTCGAGCTGGGCTCGTTTTGGGGTGCGGTAGCGGGAGGGGAGATTTTGAAGTCTGTGAAATCCACATTGATACCATTAGGCTGCAGGGTTCCCAAGCGAAATATGAGGTGTTGTTCCTGTGGCCTTTGGGTGGCATCATTATGGCACTGAAGGATGCCCAGGATGTACATGTCGTCCAAGGAGTGGGAGGGAATGTTGAAATGGTTTGCAACTGGGAGGTGCAGTCGTTTGTTGCAAACTGAATGCAGGTGTTCTCTTGGCCATATGACTCGCTGTCCTGCTGCAGCTTCTGGGCAATGAGGGCCATTTGGTCCCACATCCCTGTCTGCTGCTGCTGTTCCTCCCTGTGCCTGTGGATGAAGTCCTGGTCAGAGACACTGCAGGGCCTCTCCTGCCCAGGCCTGAGAAGGTGCCTGGTCTGTGGCAGGCCTCAATGATCCAGTAATCCGGGCATTTCTTACTCCACCAGATGCAGAGTGATGCTGACAGTGTGGTGCTCAGCAGATTGTGCTCCCAAACTCGCTTCATCCAACATCTGCGGCGTCAGAATCTGAGCTAGTGCAGGGTGCAGGAGTCAGATTTCCAATGCTTCCTCTGAGGGCCTCAGAGTTTTCATCCTCAGAGTTTGAGAAGGTAGCGTCTGGCTGAGCCAATCTAGTTACCATGGAAGTGGTAGATGTATTGGCAGTGCCTGCAAGACAACAGAGAAAAGTTGTCACAGCCAGTGGTTAGAAGAATTGTGCAATGAATGGCACTGTCAGCAGAGTCACTGAAAGATGTACAGTGAAATGATGAGTGGTACTTACTCAGTTGGTAGGGTGTTGACGTTTTGGCATCCCCACAGAAGTGGTCTCAGTCTTCTCCAGCGAGGGCTAGGATTCAATCCTGATCAGGGAGTGAGCAGCTGAATATCAATATGTACCCCACCTTCCCCACCCCCCACTATATAGATTCTCACTCTGCCCTGTTATCAGCAGTCTTCTCGTAAAATGAGAGAAAAGAAGGCATTGAGTGAGATCATAGTGGGTGGCACAGCTGTTAGCACTGTTGCATGTGGTGAACTGTGGTGAGGTGCCCTAAGGTAGTGAGGAGACAATGCAGAGTCCATACAGAGTTGGTGTGGGAGGTAAGGTGAGTGAGACAGAATGAGAGAAGATGTTTTTGGTGACAGTAAGAGTGCAAAGCATGAGTCTTGTTGGGAACTGGGCGCAGAGATGGAGTGAGTGTTAGGTAGTAGTGAAAAGAGTTTGACACTTAACATGGTGCCGCAGAAAAGGTCACTGATCTTCTATTGACACTGGTCATTCTTTGTCAGCCTGGCACTGAACTATGTGCCAACATCAGACCAGGCTGCCAGGGTCTGCTGACTCAGTTTCCTTTCCTGGTCCACTGTGAAGTGGTTTTCTCTCCACCCTGTCCACCGGGATCACCAAATCTCTGTTGAAGAATTGTGGTGATAGCTTCCCTTTCTCCGACACATTAAGATTCCATGCTTGAGTGAGCAGGGCAGCTTCAGAACCCCAGTGTTCATTCGGGTGCACAATACTTTTTTTAAAGGTGGCAAGATGCAAGGAATGTTGATCCTTTGCACATATCCATTAAGGGACGAGTTGTTCTGGGAATGGTGTTTAGTAAGATAGGGCTGGAATCTAATCTGGCCAATGTCGTAGGGGCAGGGAAAGGGAATAAATGTGCAAATTTTTGTTCGATACACAAAGTAAATTTGTTACACATCATAGTAAAAGCCTGCAAAAACAGGACACAACTTGGACTTGGCAAAAACAAACACAAGCCTTATCCCCTTATCTTGAAGCCTCATTTTTAAATATGTACTCGTGGGACATGGGCATCAATGGCTGGACCAGTATTCATTGCCCATTTCTATTTGCTCTTGAGGAGTTGGTGGTAGGCTGCCTTCTTGAACTGCTGTGGTCCATATGCTATTTTTAGAACAGCAAGGCCATTGGGGAGGGAATTTCAGGATTTTGAACCAGTGACAGTGAAGGAATGGTGATATTTTTCCAAGTCAGGATGGCGAGTGTCTTGGAGGGAATGTTGCAGATGGTGGTGTTCCCATTTATCTGCTGCCTTTAAATTTCCAGTTAGAAGTTGTGAGTTTGAAAGTTGCTGTATAAGGATCTTTATGAGGTTTCTGCGGCACATCCAGTATATAGTACACATTGCTCTATTGAGTATCGGCGGTGAAGGGAATGGATGCTTGTACATATGGTACTAAGCAAGCAAGCTGCATTGACCTGGACAGTGTCACACTTTCTTGTGTTGTTCGAGCTACACCCATCCGGGCAAGTGGACAGTATTCCATCTTACTCCTGGCTTGTGCATTGTAGATGATGGACAGGCATTGAGGAGTCAGGAGGCGAATTACTCACTGCAGTATTCGTAGTTTCTGGCCTGGTCTCATAGCCACTGTGTTTATGTGTGAGTCCAGTTCAGTTTCTGGCCAATTGTAACTCCCAGAATGTTGATAGCAGGGAATTCAGTGATGCTAACATCATTGAATGTCAAGAGACAGTGTTTAAATTGTCTCTTATTGGAAATGGTCATTGCCTGGCATTTGTGTGGCACAAATGTTATATTGTTTGTCAGCCCAACCCTGCCTATTGTCCAGATTTTTTTGCATTTGTACATGGATTGTTTCAGTATCTGAGGAGCTATGAATGGTGCTGAATGTTGCATAAGCATCAGTCAACATCCCCACTTCTGACCTTATGATGATGGGAAGGTAATTGATGAAGCAACAGAAGAAGATTGGGCCTAGGACACTACCCTGAGGACTTGCTATAGAGATGTCCTTGAGCTGAGATGACTTACCTCCAACATCCACAACCATCTTCCTATGAGCCAGGTATAACTCCAACCAGTAGAGATTTTATCCCGTGATACTCTTTGATTCCAGTTTTGCTAGGGGTCCTTGATGTCAAACTCAGTCAAATGTGGCCTTTACATCAAGAGCTGTCACTCTTATCTGACCTCTAGAATTCAGCTGTCTTGTCCATGTTTGAACTGAGGCTGTAATAGTTCAGGAGCTGAATGGTCCACATGGAACACAAACTGGGCATCACTGAGCAGGTTTTTGCTGATCAGGTCTTACCTTCTATTACTTTATTGACAATCGAGAGTAGACTGGTGGGGCAGTCATTGGCTGGGTAGAAATTGTCCTGCTTTTTTATTTACAGGACTTATCTGGGCAATTTTCCACATTGTTGGATTAATGATAATGTTGTGGCTGTGATTGAACAGCATGGCTATGGGTGTGGCAAGCTCAGGAGCACAAATCTTCAGTACTGTTGCTGGAATGTTGTCAGGGCCTTCAGCCTTTGCAGTATCCAGTGCCTCCTACTGTTTCTTGATATCATGTGGAGAGAATTGAAAGGACTGAAATCTAGCATCTGTGACGCTGGGGATCACTGAAGGAAGTCGAGATGGATCATCAGATTGGCACTTTTGTCTGAAAATTGCAGCAAATGCTTCAGGCTTAATTTTTGATGTAGTAGGCTCTTTCATCATTGAGGATGGGGATAGTTTTAGAACTTCTTCTCCAGTAGGTTGTTCAATTGTTCACCAATATGGCGCGACTTCAGAGCTTAGGTCCAATCCATTTGTTGGGGATTGAGTCCCATCTTTAAGATTAACAGAAATGCAGTAGCATCAGGTTCAATTCTTTTCAAGAGAATGTGCATCAATGAGCTTTGTACATTGTGTCAGAAATGAGCAACTGACTTTGTTGAGCTCTGTGGCACATAAGAGTGTGGCAGGAGATTCGCAGCTTGGATGAAGGAATGAGAGTGGCAAACATAGTTGAGAGTCCAAGGTGGGTCAATGGAGTACAGGAAGTGGACTTCAAGGGAGAACAACATGTCGTGCCCAGCCATATGTAAATTGGGAAAGACCAAGCATCATGTCTGTGGCTGGGAATAATGGAGGCAGGTAATGAAGAAAAATTGAATGAGTCATCTAAAGTGTAGTGCCCAAAGTTAAGTCCTGTGTGTCAAACTCAGAGAGCTGACTGGCAAAGGGAACATTAGCAGTTGCAGCAGGGAGCGTGATTGGGCATGGAGGCAATTTCGGTTGGAGGTAACAATATTCAAAGATCTCAAAGGATCTAATGGAGACTCTAAGGATGACATGGGGGATTCCAGGATCAGAGGAAGACTGTTGACAGAGATGGTTTAGGCTCGAGGTGGAGAGACATTCTATATCCACTTCTACAATTAGCAGTGTTCAAGGTACGGGGAGAGTTTCAAGGGTTACACATGGAAAGCAGACAGTGAAGTTGAGAGGGCCAAGGGTAAATGGGAAAAGATGGAAATTGATGCGGAGTGCCCATTACTGTTATTTGGCCTTATATATAAAACCTTACTTGGAGCTACCAGGGATGCAGGTCAAAGTGAGATTAGGGCCATGTCAGGGGGATGGAATTGTGGGTTTGGACAATGAGAGGAGTAGAAAATCTCATAACTCAACAACTAAGTGGACAAGCCTCATGAATACACAGGTTCTTATCATTGTCTGCCTTTTCCACATCATTGTCTTGGTGAAATACCTGTGGTTCTCATCTCTGAAGAAGAGTCACACTGACTCAAGACAGTAATATAATTTTTTTTCTCTTTCTACAGATGTTGTCTCCCTGTAATCTTAGTAATAATGTCTCTTATAATAACATAACTTGTGTCTGATACTTAACATACAATAAACTATATATTGTTTAAAGTAAAAACTTTTTCTCATTCAATTGCTTAGTGGTTTTGCACTACCACACCTGACAAAGTAGGCCTCTACCTTGCAAACTAAAAGCAGGATAGTTGCAGCAAATCTACCTTAAGGTGACCAAGAGTCCAGCTCAGTGATATGCCATGATGGACAGCAGTGAAGATTCATCATATAACATGGTGCTAGAGATAGGCATCATTTCATTTTATGCCATAGTGATCAAGAGAGCAGGCTGGAATTCAATTTACCTGCAAAAGGGTAGATTGCACTGGGAGTTCCTGTGAACTCAGAAGAATTGTCCAGAAACAGCTTTTAAGACAATGGCTCATACAGGTAGTCAGCAGCTGAAGGAGCTCAACAGTTCAGCAATACAGAGTGGAAAAGCTACTAGAGGCAAGACTCAACAAGGCAAAATCTGTAGTCAATAATAAAAGCATTTCAGACCTGGTAAGACAAGCAAGTGTGAACTAGAGGTTTTATGAAGCTGGAACTGAAGATATGACTAGCATTTAGATTGCATCAGGTGCAGAGGAGTTGTAGGAATAATGCCAAGTTGATATTTAGCCAGAGGGCAAATGGTCATCTAGGCTCTGTGAGGAAGGTTAATATTTTTCATGTCCAAAGGGAAAACTTTGAAAAATATGAGTATTTACAGGCTGTGAAAGCTATAGGTAAGCAAAGTCCTTTTAAATCGATGTGAGCATTAGTGCCACAGCGAGCAAGCACCAAGGTGCACAGCTATAGTAAATGAAACAAGAACAAAAATAAGTGATTTTAAAATGAAGTCACGATATGCGAAACATCATGGAGCCAGATTTAAAGTGATAAGCAGACAGTTTAGAAATCTAAACAGGCAAAGTCAAACAGAAGAAGAAAGTGAAGATACTTTTGAGGCCACAGTGACAGCGAGAGTTGCAAAGTCGAAACCACAGTAAAAGTGGGAAGGATTTATTAAGGCTGCAGACAGTGTGATTCATTAATTAAAGAGAATAGCAATCTTGACCAAAACTGCAAAGCAATGGCGATTATTAGCAATGCTGCAGACAGTATGAATCATCTATGGAAAGCTGCAAAGACAGTGGGATTTACTATAAAACTACAAGAAGTAAGATATGTTTAGTAAAGCAGTTAAAGAGATGGGTATTGTTTATTAAACTACAAAACTTGGGAATTATCTGGATTATTTGTAGCATGCTGGAATTTAGCTGCAGAAGGTGGGAACCGTCTTTTTTTTAACCACATTGTGTTGGAAGACCCTCAAAAACAGTAATACAGGAAAACAGTATAGGAATGTTGCAGAATTAAAAGACTTTAAAACAAGGAAAATGAAGTTCCACTCTCCATTTAAAAGGAGAAAATAAATAATATCATTAGGAAGAAATAGCTGCAGAAATAATATTGACTGAAATATCATACAGAACACAGAATTGAAGGTCTTGGAGGAAAAGGTTCTCAGCATAAAGGGTTGCTTCTAAATGAGCCATGAAATTGGAAGATTATCAATTCAATACACTTTATTCAATTGCAACTGTAGCTGGTGATGCTATAACTTATCAGCGCATAAAAGAAAGGACAGAAATATTTGATGCAGTTCAACAAATTTTCACTAATGTGTTTAGTCTTTGAACAAATAAAATTCTTGTAAAAACAAGATTTTACAGAAGATGTATCATCCTGTTATATCCATAGATACATCCATTAATGACCTTCACAGATGAGTGGAGAAATGCAATTGTGGAGCTGTTAAATCAGAGTTTGTGAAAGAAAGAATTGTTTCTGAAATTGCTGATGATTCTTTTTCAGGTTTAAAGCCGTCAAAAGAAGACTTGACTTTGGAAAAAGCCAATCAGATGGTGCTGGAAGCAGAAATCAGAAAGAAGCATAGAGCAACAGCATCCTTTCAGGTTGTAAGACACAAATTCAATAAAGGCACATGTGAGAAAATGACATAGAGAATATATTAAGTCGAAGAAACTGAGAGTTAGTATCAGCACTATGGGAATGTCATAAACATAAACAGTGTCTAGTTATTAGAGCATTAGTTCATTTGCAATCCATCACTTCCAAAAGATTGGCAGAAGTAGGAAACAGATACAGAGCAACAGAAGATCAGGTGGCAACTAACACAAAAATGTTGATGAGAAAGAGGAACCCACGATGGATGAGAAATCACATTAATTTTTAGGAGAAATTAGTGATTCAAACCCATTTTTAAGCGTGATATTAAAGCAAGAGTCACTATATTTTCATATTGCACAACTGAAGGAAAAGAGGGTTACGGCCCAAAACTGTGAAACTATATGGTCTAGCGGTATAATTCGCAAGATGAAAGGTACATCATACTCAACTCTACAACACAAATAATGTTAGAGAATTGAGATTATATATGTATTTCATAATCAAGAATTCTCACTCTTGAGTATGAATACGTGTTTTGACTTCAATTTTACTTAAATGGTGGAAGGAGCTGAGCTTGTGGAAATTGATATGGAACTTATTAAGAGGCAGCCAGACCGACCATGATTGTTCAAGGGGATATCTGTCATAAAACAATTGGTCAACAAACAGCTAATTATAGAACCACAGGGTCAAGGAAGTGTTAGATTTTGAACAACCAGTCAACAAAGGCAATTGTTTCAGTGATAGTAGGAACTGCAGATGCTGGAGAATCTGAGATAACTAGGTGTAGAGCTGGATGAACACAGCAGGCCAAGCAGCATCAGAGGAGCAGGAAAGCTGATGTTTTGGGCCTAGCCTATTCTTTAGAAATGGGTCTCTGAAGAAGGGTCTAGGCCCGAAATGTCAGCTTTCCTGCTCCTCTGATGCTGCTTGGCCTACTGTGTTCATGCAGCTCGACACCTAGTTATCTCTAATAAAGACCATTCATGGCTTTCACAAGATCTTCCAGACCTTGGGCTGAATCCAAAAATGAAGACAGATCTATTCAAATAACTAACAATGGCGCCAGAGACTTGTTTAACACTACCAAAAGATGGAAATCTGAGACCATACTGAGTTCATAGAAACGTTTTCTATTTCTATCAGCAAGAGAATTCAGTTGATAAAAGTCAGCAAGGTTTGAAAAAAAACATACAAATGATAAGAAAGAGGCATGTATCCTCTTTTTTGGGTTTATTGATGGTAAATCTTTAATAAGTTTGATATGAGATGTTAAGGTGGCACAGATTCAGGAAGAACATTTTAGTTCTTACTTTTCCCATTACGAATCTTCAGTACCAGTGGAGAGATCATGTTAAGTAACCAGCAATCATCAAGTAGCGTGACTGGGAAAGTGAACATGTTGGACCAGTAAAACAACCAGAGGAGGTGAATGTAAGTGCCTGACCATATGAGCAAGTTGAAGTACAGAGCCTTCTTACTTCAGCATAGACTGGCTGACAGATTGGGAATAAAGATTTGCTCACACTGTTTGAAGTTGATCTGATTATCGCTCCATGGATGCCACCACTGAGGTAGGATGACCAATGTCCACAGATTCAGGATATGATTAAAAATAAATACTTTGGTTTAGAGATCCAAGATCTGAGAAGAAGAAGTTGCCTTGTTCAGAGATCCACTGCAGAGCAAGCAAGCAAGTACTGTTTCAATAAAGCAGCCATCTTCTGTGAAGAAAATTCATCTGATTAAAGGCCCCCCAAATGAGGCAATTCCCTTTTTAAACTGGAAAGAGATCCTCTGCAAAGGAAATCCAGGAAAGATCATGGCTGATCTGATAATCCTCAAATCGACTTTCCTTCTTTTCCCAAACAGCCTTACTGATTACAATTTGGCAGTCTCAGTCTCGAGTATACTTAATGGCCTAAACTCTATAGTCCTCTGCAGCAAGAAATTCCACAGATTCACTACCCCCTGAGAGAAGAAATTCCTCTTCAACTCTGTTCTAACTGGGCTTACTCTGAGGTTAAGTATTCTGGCCCTGCACTCTCTGTATCTAGCCTGTCAAGCCCCTTAAGAATATTATGTGTTTCAATGTGGTTGCCTATCATTATTTTAAACTCCTATGAGTATAGGTCCAAATTCCCCAACTTCATCTCTTAAGAGAATCCCTCCATACAGGATCAATCTAATGGATCTTTTTGCAACTTCTCATCATGCTTACCAATGGCTTCTTTCTGCCGCATTAGACAAATCAGGCCCTTCAGATTCAAACTTATAAGAAGGATGATTGCAACAAATCTACCTTATTGTGATCAAGAATCTAGCTCACTCATACAACATGGTGTAGTAAGGATTCATTATACAATAGATACAACACAGTGTTCCCCAGATAGTCATAATATATTATTTAATGCACAACATGGCCTTGCAATGTTGTGGACACTTTCCTCAAAACAATAGAGAGGAGTAATACACCTTATTTGAGGATGAATGCCTGGGGCTGTGGAGAGATGTGCCAGGGACACCAGGGATAACCTCATTTACAGAAGATTTGCAATGAGTGAGGAATCCACATACATGTTGCCCCATGTTTGGGGAAGGCTGGCTCCTCAAAATGTCTACCCCACAGCAGGTACCTCAGAAACTTTTTATCCTTTTACCATCGAAACAGCAAGGGCACTAAAACGCTGCCATATATGCACTACTAAGAAGAATTGACACACCAGTTTACATGTGTCAAGTAACCTATCATGATTGAAATCTCAGACCTGCTCCGTCATTACAGATCCTTAACATCACATCATCAGTTTAATTTTCACTTCGAAACAAAATCTCCAGAAGTCTCCTTGATGCTGCAAATGGTGGAATGTCTGTAGAACCTGCACTTTTCTTTCTGTCCCATAGACTGGTAGTAATCAAAATGGACATACATTGAAGAAGATAAAAGCAAAGAATGGTGAACACTAAAAATCTGAACTATAAACAGAAAGTGCTGGAAACATTCAGCATCTCTGGAAAGAAAAATTAGTAATGCTTTGAGTTAATGTGAGTCTTCTCCAGAAATTCATGAAAAATATGCTATTTTCAACTCAAAAAGGACCTTTGAACTTGCAAGGTATTTTTCCAGTGCTTTCTGTTTTACTGCAATGAAGGTGATGTATAACATCCCTGTGCCACCTTCAATGTGTGCTAATCAGAAGAACATAATGATACAGTTAGATCTAGAGTCATAGAGTCAAAGACTTGTACAGCATGGAAACAAACACTTCAGTCCAACTTGTCCATGCCAATCAGATATCCTAAATTAATCTAGTTCCATTTGCCAGCAATTGGCCCATTTCCCTCTAAACTCTTCCTATTCATATACCCATCCAACCGCCTTTTAAGTATTGTAATCTTACCACCGTCTACCACTTCCGCTGGGAACTCATTCCATACAAGCACCACTCTGTGTGAAAATGTTGCCTCTCAGGTCCTTTTTACATCTTGCTCACCATAAACCTTTGGACTCCATTAATCTGGGTAAAAGACCTTGGTTATTCACCCTATCTATGCCCCTCATGATTTTAGAAACATCTGTAAGGCCACCCCTCAGCCTCTGACACACCAAACAAAATAGCCCCAGCCTATTCAGCCTCTCCCTATAGCTCAAATACTCCAATCCTGGTAACATCCTTGTAAATGTTTTCTGAACCCTTTCAAGTTTAACAACACATTTTCTCTTGCAAAGAGACCAGAAATGAACACAATATTGCAGAAGTGGCCTAACCAACGTCCTGCGCAGCCACAACATGACATCTTGACTCCAATACTCAATGCACTGACAAATAAAGGCAAGGATATCAAATACCTTCTTCACTTTCCTATCTACCTGTGACTCAATTTTCAAGGAACTGTGAACCTGCACTCCAAGGTCTCTTTCTTCAGCAACACTCCCCAGGACCTTACCATTAAGTGTATAAGCCCTGCCCTGATTTGCCTTTCCAAAATGCAGTACTTCACATTTATCTTAACTAAACTCCATCTGCCACTCATTGACACATCCGCCCATCTGATTAAGATCCTGTTGTAATCTGAGAAAACCTTTTTTACTGTCCACTATACCTCAGATTTTGATGTCATCTGCAAATCTACTAACCAATTCTCCCAAATTCACATTCAAATAATTTATGTAAATGACAAAAAACAGTGGACCCAACACTGATCAGTGTAGCACACTGCTGACCACAGGCCTTCAGTCTGAAAAACAACCCTCCACCACCACACTCTGTTTCATACCTTCAAGCCAATGTGTATCCAAATGACTAGCTTTTCCTGGATTCCATGTGATATAACCCTGTTAAACAGTCAACACTGCAGAATTTTGTCAAAACCCTTGAAGTCTATACAGACAATATCTACCACTCTGCCCTCATCAATCTTCTTCATTACTTCTTCAAAAAAACTAAATCAAAATAGTGAGATGTGATTTCTCACACACAAAGTCATGTTGATTGCCCCTAACCAGCCCTTGTCTTTCCAAATGCATGTATTTGTATAAATGAGATCTTTTGACGAAGCAACTTCTCCAACCAGATAATAATGCACACCCTTCTTTTACATTATAAATTCTTAAGCCTTCTTTTCCTATATCTTAGTATTACCCTGAGATCAGCAACTGAAAGTGGAGGCCGGCTGATCAATGCAATGCCTTATCGCCTGCGATGACTTTGAATGTGTCCTCTGGAGATCTGAGGCATTGAATACTCTGGCCTACTGGAGGGGTCCTACAACAGTGAAGTGGCAGTTGCCATGATGACTAGGGGGTAATGGAGAGGCAAGACTGTTGACTCTAAGAATGCCCGGAGAGGAAGTCCAGGGCTGCTGTGCATATTGAAGTGCACAATGGCCTTCTTGCCTTTCTGGGGCATATGGAAGGAAGTACAGGAGTTTCAGGTCTTCTTTTCTAGCCACTGCTGTAGAGAGCCCATGGCCAGAGTGATGGGATCTAGGTCAGAGTGCATATGTGTCAATCTCTCAATCTGGCACTTAGCTGCAGCTACCAAACTCTCTGCATAGAAAGCTATGTGCTCAGATGCCTGAGTTACTGCAGAACTCATGGGAATAAAAGAGTACCTCTATTATGCATGAAAAGTTGAAGGTTGCTCCTGACATTTCCTTCATATATTTCTCTAACTTCTCTGCATTTATTAAGGCATGACCAGAGGCCTTTCATCAGCATAGGCCTCAGCAATGGCCTGTCCCCCACAGTCTTCTGAAGGTCTAGGGCCATGGCTGTTATAATTTCTCTCAACTGATCAGACCTAACCATGCTGTACTCACAAGGAACTGAAACTGACTCTAAGTACAAATCTTTTGTGACCTGGGCACAATTCCCTGTACTGGTGATGGGTGCAGAGAGGCAGAAATCAGAACATCCTCTGGGTCCTTGTTGTTATGGTCCTTAGAGGTGGAGCCTTTGGTCTCCTGAAGTGGCTGAGTCCCAGGGGCACGTAAGGTTTAGAAGTCTATGACTGCAGTACAATTACTCACATGGTCCTGAATATCTATGTGGCAGCATAAGGTTTGATAGTTTCTCATTCTAATCTCTTGCCCATTCATGACCACTGTGTGGTTAGCCTGGTTTCCTGCAGTCTTGAGGTCTTCTTCCTCAGTTGGGGTATAGAGCTGAGATCGGGCCCTCTGTCTACCTTCTTCATTCCCTTCAGGGGTGGCACGGTGGCTTGGTGGTTAGCACTACTGCCTCACAGCACCAGGACCTGGGTTCAATTCCACCCTCAGGCAACTGTATGGAGTTTGCACGTTTTCCTTGAGTCTGCAAGGGCTTCCACCAGGTGCTCTGGTTTCCTCCCACAATGCAGGTTAGGTAGATTGGCCATGCTAAATTGCATGTAGTGTTCAAGGATGTATAGGTTGGGTGCATTAGCCATGGGAAATATATGGTTACAGGGAAAGAGTAGGGAGGTTTGTCTGGGTGGGATGCTGTTCGGAGCCTCCGTGTGGAATTTATGGGCTAAATGACCTGTTTCCATACTGCTGTGATTCTACATTGTATCTGCCTTTCCTGCATGAGAGAGTAGAGGCTAGTGACTTGACAAATGCCAATGTTCCCCTTAACCCCTATGCCTAGATGAGAGACGATCCCATAGAATTGCTATCAAGTGAGGCCATTGACTTCTTGCTGCACTGGATCCAGGCTTTTTGGTGGATCACATGGTTGCTAACCTGTTCTTTAATTTACATCCAAGCTGCCTTGCTCAGAGAGGATTGTGTCCTATTCATCACTTGGGAAGATCACCTCCTGTTGTTTGCTAACGGCCTGGTGGAATGTCTGGTCTAAGTCCATTCTCTGATATCTCCAAAGTAATGTGGAAGGATCTTGGCCATGATGTGAGTGGTGGAGTGATTGGGTTGGGGGAATGTTCCCCAAGACAACAATGTTTATTCATAAGGGGAGTAATGGCACAGATGTTTGAGGGTAATGAAGGGTTGCACCTGCTGAATTGTCTTGCAGTGGTGACCTACCCTGTAAACTATATATTTGGTTAAAAAAAACAAAAGTCCTTCTGGCATAAAAAATAAACAGGTTGAAAAGCATGCCAAAACATTTCAATTGCTGGGAAGAAGAAAAATAATATGGTAAGTCTGTTGACCGTTTCTTCAAGCTTTGGAGTGGCTCTTCAGTCTCATCATATTTCAGACCATATGCAATACTTCAGACGCGCTTATATCTATGAGGAAAGACAGCAGGATGTGACAGGCAGACGCAGAATAATGAACTTGCAGCCCTTAAGGGACAGTCACTTTCACTTAATATCATGAAGTTCAAAATGAAGAAAGAATCGCTAAAGTCAATGAAGATGCAATATCTTCTAGCAAGAAGGAATTCCAAAAAGGTAGCACTACTCTGCTGAGTGAAGTCTTGGCCCTGACATTGCCGTCAGTGTAGTGATGGAGTTTGACGGATGTGCTGATGAGTTTATGAGAATTTGGCTTGCATGGCCGGCAGTGCTAGTGTGGAAGTGCTACTTGTTGAAAAAATGCTGGAATTTCCAATATTGGTAGCTTTTGTGGGTGGAAACATTGCTATTTCAATTGGCAGAATACAGGTTGTACCTGATTAGTTTGTTCAAGAGTATGAGGAGCAGGAATCTCTAAGTGTCATAAAAACTATATTGTTTAGTTTTTCAGTCTCAGTCAACTGAGATAGGAAAATAATTGTTTTTAAAACCAAGGATTCTGGAAAGGATTACCACATTTTTTTTAGAAAAAGATAGGTAGCCTGATACTCATTGTAAGTCTGGTTTACACTGTCATTTGCTTAAGTGTAGGGAGAGTTTTAGCTACAGGTGAGCTGGAACCGGGGAATGGGTATGAAATAGGAACAAGTAGCTGATTGGTGTGTGGAATGGTGACCAGCTATATTTACCAAAGTTCTTTGGTCTGACAACCATTTTGTGTTGGGGCTCCAGGTAGCTGAACAGCTTGTTGGTATGAATGTTTGGTCAGGAGCCATTGGATCTATAGCAATGCAGGTGAGAGCTTCTTTCTGCAGTGAAGAACATATTAAACCTGCAGCAAACCAGTTTACTCCCTTCGTTGTTGCAGAAACCTGTGGCTTTTAATGATTAGATCAGAGAATTTGGAAGTGTGAACCAGGCACTCTGTGCATTCGGAAATCAAGTCAATGGACTTGGAGGAGAAAGATTGAGGAGCAGTAAGTCTTGATAAACCAACGAAGATCATTTGTATGAACCCTGTAGACAGGAACCATTGACCTTGTTTTGTTCTAAAGGGTCAGAGTTTAACATTGTTTTGTCGAATCTTGATGGTTCATAATTTTTCACGTGTAGACAAAATTTATTTATTTGTCATAAATAGTCCTTCTTGTTAAGTACAGAAACCTGGTCAAAGCTTTCTATAAATCTAGGTCGAAAAAATGAGATAAATTGGTGAATTTTATGTACTTTTATAGAATCTTTAAGTTTGTGACCTCACTGGGAATAGTGGGGCTTGATTTCCAATGTGTTACCTCAACGAGTAATAACAATGTGTGGGAAAATGCTTCCATGGAATTGAAGTATGAGAATGATATTTTATTTTGTATGAGAGACCAGAAAATTATTTGCCTTCATTTGGTGATCTGAAGGCAGATGTGACAGTAAGCAATTTTGAAGTCCCTGGTGTCTCATCTATTCATCCAGGGTGTTACACAAAACTCCAGAAGCAGTCTCAGTAGAGCTGACCATGGTTCTTCTAGTAAAAGCAGCTATTTCTGAAGAGATCTTTGAATTAGTTTTGCTTTACTGCTCTTATGTGAATCCTCTGAATGAGTGAGTCTATACATTGCATTCTTCCCACTGATCCATGTCTCTTCATGCTAGAATTGAAAATGTGACACAGGAATCGCAAAACATTATTGCTTTTCTTTTTGCAATCAAATGGTGTCACTCCTCAGCTCTTCTTCAATGGTGCAGATTCAGCATTCAGTAGTTTTCCTCTGACAGATCTTCAGCTCACTCGAGGGTATTATGAAAAAGACCATATTGTCGATGTTCTGTCGACAGAACATTGTACCATTTTGATAAGCATCCACCAGTCTTCATCCAGATGTTGTTGTTATTTTTTGTTGTTCCTCCTATTTTTCTTTACTAGCCTGTTACCACCACTTTCTTTCCTGCGTAACTATCCTTTTAATCTCATTTACTGTATCCTGCTTTTCATCTTATCAAAGACCACCTTCCCTTTTATTTTTCCCCTGAACCTTCTCCTTTCCAATGTCTCCACACTTGTTTAAATCCTGTGATGCCCGACATTTTTTAGTTGTGTTTGTTCCTCTCTCCATATCATCTGCTCGGTGCGATGTGAATGTCTGGCTTTCTCAGAGTTTTAACATCCACAATATATTGCCCATTTATTTTTATAGAAAAAGCTTGATCTAATAAATTGAAAGAGAACACTGTTTATGTGAATTAACTTATAAGCAGCACCTAGAAGCTTCTGTGCATATTTTTCTTATACAATCACAGGGTATGGGCATTGTTGGATGGGCCAGTATGTATTACCCATCCCTAATTGCACTGGAGAAGGTAACAACGAGCTGCTTTATTGAACTTCTACAGTCCTTGGGATGTAGGTACACTCACAATGCTGTTGAGAAGGGGCTTCTGGAGTTAGACTAGAAACAGTGAAGGAGCAGTGATATAGTTTCAAATCAAGATGGTGTGTAATTTGGAGGCATACTCGCAGGTGGCAGTGTTTCCATGCATTTGTTGCCCTTGTCCTTCTAGGCAAAGAAAGTCATTGGTTTGGAAGGTGCTGTTGAAGGAAGCTGAAGGAGTTGCTGCAATGCATGTTGTAGATGGTATGCTGGCTGCTACTATGCATTAGTGGTGACGGGAGTAAATATTGAACATGGTTGATGAAGGTACAAGCAAACTAGCTGCTTTGGTCTTAGTGGTATCAAGCTGCTTGAGTATTGTTGGAACTTTGCTCATTCATGTGAGTGGGGATTATTTCATCACGCTACTGAATTGTATCGTTTGGATAGTGGACAAGCATTGGTGAGGCAGGAGGGCAGTTACTTACTACAGAATTGCTGGCCTCTAGCCTGCTGTTGTAATTGAATTGAATTAAATCATTTATTGTTACATATATTTAATATAAAAACACAGTGAAAAGTTTAAACAGTGGCCATGCATTGGCACCATTTTGAGTAACTTACAATAAAAATTTTTTAAAAGTGTCCTACTTTCAACCACCGATAACTGCCTCCTTGACACCACTACCACAGTCCCCTCTGGGCTTCACCAGCCACTGCTACACCACCACCAGGGTGTCCCTCCGGGTTTCACCAGCTACTGAAGAAATAAGAAAAACGTACAGAGTGAACGAACCCCAGGCTTTGGAGCTTGAATGCTGTCTACTCTGCCGCTGCCACCTTTTAGAAGGTATAGTGGCGTAGTGTTTGTATGTCTGATTGAGTTCAGTTTCTGGTCAATGGTAGGATTTTGATAGTAGGAGATTCAGCAATGGGGAACAGTAAACTGAAAGTCTGTGTTTTTTCACTTGTGGCTCCTACTTATCATAATGTATATAGTTATTCCTTGCTGTGAGCTGTTCATTCCATAATGTCACAACAAATATTTCTAAATTTTCAATTAGAAACATAAGGGAGATTTCACTCTTACTTCACCTTCATTGCAATCAGTGGAAGAAGCATATGGCAGGTTCCATAGTAAGCAGAACATCCACTCAACGTCTAACAGCCAAGGTGCTGCAGCAGAAAATGTAATACATTGAATTTAGCAGCACAGAAAGAGCACTTGTGGCTGATTATACTTTGATCATTCTCAGAAGGAGCTATTCATTCAGTCACATTTGTCTGTCCTTTTACTATTGCCTTCATTTTATTTCCATATATTTATCTGTATAATACTGCTCCCATTCATGTTTCTGCTTGAGAATTTGACATCCCAGCAACCAAAAAAAATCTACCAGCGTACTATTTGATATTGAACTTGAAATCACGTCTTTTAGGTTCTAACTCATTGACCTGCCCATTGAAAATAGTTTGTGCTGTTTATTTCTTGGAAGTCCTGAAAATGATTGTTACCACGATCAGATTTCCTTCAATCTTTTTTGTTCTTTTTTTTCAATTTTTCCTCATGAAGTTTTACTATTTTTTTTCATTCATGGGATGATGACATCGCTGGCTAGGCAGCACTTATTGCCCATCCTTTTTTGCCCAGAGGGCAGTTCAGATCCAATCACATTGCTAAGGGTCTACCATAGGGGTTTTAAAAGCAACCACATTGCTATGGGTCTACCATAGGGTTTATTATTTTTCCCTTTGTCTAAGTCATTAATGTAGAATGTAAATAGTCAAGGATCCAACACTGAACATTATGGCACTCCACTATTCCAGCCTGTCAATTTAGAAATGTCCTATTTATCCCCATTATTTGCCTCCTGTCTATTAACCAATCCTCCATCCATGTTAATTCATTATCCAAACTCCATGAGTCTTGATCTCGTGTAATAAGTAGCCTTTATGTGGCACCTTAGCAAATGCCTTTTGGAAATCCAAATATACCACTGAACACAATGAGCACAAGCCATCGTAAATGGAGCAAAGAAACCTAAATATAAAAACTACAATGGCAGTTGTTTGAAATTTTACATGAAGTTGGAATTTTATGAACTTTACTTGAAATGCTTGTTGGTGATGAACTTCCACAGTATTCATGCCCCACCATTCACACTTAGGGGTCCTTTCTAACTACAAAGAATGATGTGTAACCTGTTTTAGTTGTTGCAACAACAAATTTCCATTGAATGATTGTTTCCGATGGCTAGTGTCATAGTGTGTAAAGTATGAAGAGTGGGAAAATGTATCTTATTTCCTACAAATATACTAGAAGAGATTGTTTCTTTCATTATCTACAGTTTTATTTGATTTTTCAGTCTAGTGAGGATTTGATTTGATTCATTTTTGTGATTTAATTTATTTATTGTTACGTGTACCTAAGTGCAGTGAAAAGCTTTCTTTACAAGCAGCACAGGCAGAACATAGTAAGCAAGGGCATACTGATCATACGGTGAAAAATAAATTTAGACAGAGGCATACAGGTTGCATTGCACAGGGTGTACTTTAGCAAGATCAACATTAGCAAGATCGGCATTATGTGAAGTTAGAGTTCATTCATCAGTCCAACAACAGTCAGGAAGAAGCTGTTCCTGAATGTGTTGGCACATGTGTTCAAGTTTCCACATCTTCTGCCTGATGGAAGGGGTTATAGGAAAGCATTGCTGGGTGCAATGGGTCTTTGATGATTTTGGCAGCCTTTCCACGGTAGCGAGCCATATAAATTGAGTCCATTGTGGGAAGGTTGGTTTCTGTGATGGTCTGGGCTATGCACACCACCTTCTGTAGTTTCTCATAGTCCTGGGCAGAGCAGTTGCCATACCAGGCCCTTATGCACCTGAACAGTATGCTTTCAATGGTGCCTCTGTAGAACAAAAACAAAGTTGCTGGAAAAGCTCAGCAGGTCTGGCAGCATCTGTGGAGGAGAAAACAGAGTCAACGTTTCCGGTCTGATGATCCTTACTCATAACCTGTAGATGTTAGTGTGGGGCCAATTTTTGGGGAGCTGATGGCCTAATGGTATTATCACTGGACTGTTAATCCAAAGACCCAGATAATGATCTGGGGACCCAGGTTCCACGGCAGAGTGTGGAATTTGAATTCAGGAAGAATCTGGAATTAAGAATCTAGCAATAATCATGAATCCATTGTCGACTGTCAGAAAAAACCCATCTGGTTTTAGGGAAGGAAACTGCCATCCTTACCTGGTCTGGCGTCCATGTGACTCCAGACCCACAGCAATGTCGTTGATTCTTAACTGCCCTCTGGGCAATTAGGATGGGCAATAAATGCTGCCTAGTCAGCAATGTCCCTCAATCCTCTCTGTGTGATTAGTGAGTTCACATAAATAGCTAAGCAACAAAGAGATGATATCAAGATGTGGAGATGGAACTTACAGGTAGGTTTAACCATCTTGGAAGAGAAAGCCTTCTTCATTTGACTCCAAAACAATGTCATAAAGGCACTTACTTTATGAATTCCAGACTTTTGCATCTTCTCTTACCTTCCTGGTTTTCTAAGTCCCAGGAAGCTCAGCGGAACTGGAACTAAAGAGAAAATCGTTGGTAAAATTGAGGTACACATCGCCCTGAAAAGATTTTCATGTTTAACCTGCCTCCTGCAAGCAAATTGATCACTAAAATTAGAATGAGATGCAAACATGTTGGACTCAAGTTTAAAATCTTTGCTAGTTTTCGTTTCTTCTCCTGTCCAACTCTACAAGACTTGAAGGTTAAAATTATGTTTTTTTAAATATTTCATGAAAGAATAGTAACTGCTTCTGATCATTGCTCACCAAAAGATAGGATCATAACTAGGTTTTTGACTGCATGAATGAGAAACAGAAAGGAAGCTGATTTCCCTAGCTAGCAGCAGTTTACAGATAAATCATTGAATAAAGTTTTTGCCAAAGCAGTCCACACAGAACATGAAAGAGACAAAACATAACAGAGACAAAGCACAACAATGTGTACATAAAACAAACTAGTGTGAAGGAATAAACTCACAATTGTTATCACAAAAGAATGGAGAGGAACGTTTGCAGTTAATTTCAATCAAGAAAGTCATCGTGAGGTTACAGTACGAAATCTGGCTTAATACTTCAGCAGGAATCACTGAAGAAGGAATTACAACCCCATTAGTCCTTTTAACTAAGTTCTAAATTAGTTCTTTCAACAATCTTCTTTTCTTCAAGTTGCTGGTTGCATTAATTGAAATTCAAATTTAATGAGCCAACCAATTTGAATTCAATTTAGAAAATACTGTGAATTGGAGCATTTTGAGCCTTAATTAGCTCCTTACTTTCTTTTACTAAAGACTATCAATTCTACAGTTTCAGCTGAATCTTATGTCTGTTGCCATCTCCTGTATGTTAGTCCAACAATATGTTCCCCAGAATTGTTCAAATTTAACACTGCAAATACAGCAGAGAGGGCTATATATGTGGTTGTGTCCAATGAATAGTGAAGTGTAATCGGGAACTGGTTTTGACTTCAAGCTTTGTAGCTTGAAAATGACATTTTATAATGATAAAATTGCAATGAGAAAACAGATGAAAGGAATATCACAGGGATTATAAAATGTTCAGAGAAACAGATACTGCAGAAACAATGTATTTATATCAATTTTAACAATCCTACTGTTTATAGTCTTTTCTGCCAGGCCAGTCTTGAACAAGTGATAGGATTTTGGTTTAAAATTTGGCCTGAAAGTGAAACAAGTGGTGCCACCAAAAAAGCACACAGGATAAAAATGGTTTTTGATTTTGCTGAAATGAAAAATTATAAGATTGCATGTGTTATATGTACCTAGGAGAGTGCAAAAAAAAGGAGGCAATTGGGGTAAAAATGTTCCTTCCAACTGAAGGTGCTTAATTTTATCATTTTTATTTTTACTGATTCCAGTTATTTGCTTAGGACTGGTATTTCCATCATAGAACTATTGATGATATTTTTAGATACTGTAACCTTGGGGATTGTTCCGCATTGCGGTCTCTGAGCTGAAAATTAGAAATTATGTCAATGTTACCATCAGAGTCAGGTTATTGGCTTTTAAAAAGTGCAGCAATCCTTCAACAAACATTGCTTTTTAAACTTGAAGAAGGGTCCCGACCGAAACGTCAAGCTTTCCTGCTCCTCTGATGCTGCGTGGCCTGCAGTGTTCATCCAGCTTCACACCATGTTATCAGAGATAATGGGAACTGCAGATGCTGGAGATTCCAAGATAATAAAATGTGAGGCTGGATGAACACAGCAGGCCAAGCAGCATCTCAGGAGCACAAAAGCTGACGTTTCGGGCCTAGACCCTTCATCAGAGAGGGGGATGGGGGGAGGGAACTGGAATAAATAGGGAGAGAGGGGGAGGCAGACCGAAGATGGAGAGTAAAGAAGATAGGTGGAGAGGGTGTAGGTGGGGAGGTAGGGAGGGGATAGGTCAGTCCAGGGAAGACGGACAGGTCAAGGAGGTGGGATGAGGTTGGTAGGTAGCTGGGGGTGCGGCTTGGGGTGGGAGGAAGGGATGGGTGAGAGGAAGAACCGGTTAGGGAGGCAGAGACAGGTTGGACTGGTTTTGGGATGCAGTGGGTGGGGGGGAAGAGCTGGGCTGGGAAGAACCAGCCCAGCTCTTCCCCCCCACCCACTGCATCCCAAAACCAGTCCAACCTGTCTCTGCCTCCCTAACCGGTTCTTCCTCTCACCCATCCCTTCCTCCCACCCCAAGCCGCACCCCCAGCTACCTACCAACCTCATCCCACCTCCTTGACCTGTCCGTCTTCCCTGGACTGACCTATCCCCTCCCTACCTCCCCACCTACACCCTCTCCACCTATCTTCTTTACTCTCCATCTTCGGTCCGCCTCCCCCTCTCTCCCTATTTATTCCAGTTCCCTCCCACCATCCCCCTCTCTGATGAAGGGTCTAGGCCCGAAACATCAGCTTTTGTGCTCCTGAGATGCTGCTTGGCCTGCTGTGTTCATCCAGCCTCACATTTTATTATCACACCATGTTATCTTTGGTTTTAAAACTAGTTATTTTCTCATGTCATTCTAAAATCAGAAATACAAAAAAAATGACAGCCTTCATATCTGGATTTTCTTCCCCTCGTGGTCGGTGTCTCTGCATGGAATTTCAATCTGCCCCACTGCTCACCGTGTGATAGTATTCTGATTGACTCATGGTACCTGACACTTCTGCCAGTATGCGGTTCAGAGTAAGTATTGTTTAATGTAGCGCTGTACCACCAATGCTCCTTTATTGATAATTTGACTAGGCCTATCCAATGATAAATGGTAAAGGATACGCAATCATAGAGTTTTACAGGAACAATTGCTCCTAGTCAACAAGATTGCTTACTCCATGATTGGAATAAGTGCAACTACATTACTCATCATAAGTAATTATTACAACCACCAGCAACTGTACAGATCATATGTATTCCCTCGGAAAGCTAGTGTTGAAATCATTATGTATAACCACGTAATGCATGTGACAAAATACTAAATGGATAGATTTGGATGGAAAACAAACATTAAATCTTTCTGACGAATTACTTCACACAACATAAAACCCAAACCTTATTACCTGTAATTAACCCTTAAATTCATATACATGAATATATTACATTCAACACTCTCCTTCTCCCACGAAACCTGTGGCTTCAAAAATGCAAGCAATAATGACATATCATAATTTTTCATTCTCTTCCAACTTGGGGAATGATAGATCTTTTTGTTTGAAGACTGTTGACCTTAATTCTGATCCGCAGATTATTTCTCTGCTGGAGGATATCCTTCACAGAGGTCGTTGTTGTTCTTGCCTTTTTTGTTTTTCGTCATCTGGAGGACCATGAATCTCCTGAAATCCTTTTGCCGAGAAACTCTTCAGTGGAAAGCATCTGGAGGACCTTTAGTCTTCTGAATGTCTATCATAAAAAGGCATCTGTTCTGTTTAAACAAGTCTTTTTCTCCTTATAATAGTCTAAATTTCTGAATCAGTCAATATCTTTCTGGCTGGAAAGGGCTATCTCTTTTTGTAATATTCTCGATGTTTAGACCAAATAGTTTCCTCATCTTGATTATGTCCTGAATCTGTCGATGTTTGTCTGAGTCCATATGCAGCTTATCTCCCTCAAAATGTTGACCAGGCTGAACGTGACTGTTTAACTGCTGAAGTAGACGTTTTTGATTTCTCAGGCAATTTGCTGAAATGATGGTAATCGTTCAACACTATCTGTCATTAGCATTGACTAGGTCAGTAATCACATGACACTGGATTATAGTCTAATAGGTTTATCTGAAAACACAAGCTTTCAGAGTCTTGCTACTTCTTCAAAAGTTTGTGTTTTCAAATAAACTTGTTGGAGTATATCCTGTTGTCATGTGATTTTTGAGCTTGTCGACCCCCGTTCAACACCGGCAACTACACGTCTTAGCATTGATTGTTTATTTTGTAGGAGAGAGGACTGAACGTTTACACCATTTCTGTGATTTTGTGATTTCCTCCAAGTTGACAATATGAAACAACTCTCTCATGCCAACTTCAGTAATTTTACTCATTTTCTTTCTCCTTACGTTTCAGCTCTACCATGAGTCTGGAAAGTCCAGTGAAATCTTTTATCTGTTGCCTCATGTCTGGTTGTTTAAATAATTTGTTCCTAAACCAGTGTTTCGGCAATCATTTATTTAATCAACATGTTGTCAAACTCCTTCAACTCTTCTGGTGAAGTTGAAGCTGAGACAAGCATGCAAACTTCAAAGTGAATAATTTTGATTATGAATAATGTATACACTTTCAGTTCTCTTTTGTACGCTGTGCTTCAGTGTAACTTGTGTAATTCCCATGCACTTGACAGTTATCCTATCTATGCCCAGAGACAAAAATGAACTGCAGATGCTGGAATCCAGTCCTGAAGAAGGGGAATACCCAAAACATTGACTTCTCCATTCTTTCAGTTGCTGCCTGGTTAGCTGTGTTCTTCCAGCCTCCTGTTTGTCTATCTTATCTATGCCATTTGCTATCATTGAGATAACCTCTGCTGCTTCAGCCATGGTCACAGGTCTAATATGATAGTAACATTTGGTCTTGTGCTAAGCATAAACCTAATAGGATGTCCACTGACCCAAACAAGTTCTGTGCTTTCTGGATCAGCCGTTTTCCTAAGAAATGCTTCAGACGTTTTTCTGACTGAGGTATCATATCTAATGCAACTACTGTTTTTAACGGTGGTTGGTGCACAACTATATAGCCTTCTTTGTGTAGAGCATAAGAATTTCTGCTGTTGTGAACCTGGATCTTACTCTGTGCCTCTTCTGGACATCATCTACACTTCTATAAATGTCGTATTCCTTTTGATAGCTAAGGTGACCAATGATGTGCCACAAGTATCATTGGCTGGGACCCTTACTGACTGCTATGTAAGTTAACAACTTGTATACATATGTAGAAGGTTTAGTTTGTAAGTTTGCAGATGGCATGAAAATTGGAAGTATGGTTAATAGTTAGGAGGATGGTGTCCAGCAGTAATCTAATATTGATAAACTGGTAAATTGAGCAGATCAATGGCAGATGGAATTTAATTGCAATAAGTGCAAGATAATGCATTTTAGTATTCTAACTGGTGAAGGATATACACAATGAATAGTAGGTACCTAGAGAATACTGAGGAACAAAGGGACCTCGGCGAGTGGCCCATTCTCCGAAGGTATCAGCACACAGAAACAGGGTGGTAAAGAAGGTATACCACATGACGTTTGCCTTCATTAGACAGGGCATAGAATGTAGGAGCAACAAAAACTTATTACAACCTAATTAAACATTGGTTAGGTTGCACATACTATGCTGTGTACAGCGAGGGTACACAGGAGATTCACCAGGATATTGCCTGAGATGGAAAGTCTCAGCTATGAGGAGAGACTGGATAGGCAGAGGGGTGATCTGATTGAGGTGTACAAAATTATGAGAGGCAGAGATAACCTGGATCATGACAATCTCTTTCCCATAGCAGACATGGCTAAGAGCAGATGACATAAGTTTAAGGTGTGGAGTAATTGATTTAGAGGGAATCTGAGAGTGGTAGGTATTTGGAACATGCTGCCTGAGAGGATGGTGAAAGCAGGGACTCTCGTTGTACTTAAGAAGCATCTGGATGAGCACTTAAAATGCTGGGGCAGAGTTGGCTATGGACCATGTGCAGATCATTGGGATTAGTGTAGTTTTGTATTAGCTGGTCAGCAGAGACATAGTGAGCCAAAGGGCCTGTTTCTATGCTGTATGACACTATGTAATTGTGAGGCCTTATGGTCCCACGGAATTGACACCGATTTTTAGCAACAAGCGTTTGGTCTGTTCTTTGAAAAGTTTGTAACGTACCTTCTTAGAGTGTCCATGCTTTCTAAACTGAATAGACCCTGTTGGCCTCTTGAGTTTAGTTTCAGCTTCCCCTTTGAAGATCCGTCTGTGAGTCTTTCTGGTTTCTGCTTCCAGCAGAACTTGAATAACTTTCTTGAAAGTTAATTCTTTTTTACACAGTAAGAAATCTGACATGATGTCCATCAAGAATTCCAACAACAATTCCACCTCTTATGGATTTTGATTTCAAAGCAAATTCACAGCTTTCTACTAATGTGTTGGTGTCATTATTGGTGTTTTCCAAAGATGCCCCCAGAAACTGAACTCTTCTGTTAAATCTTGGTCTCTCAACTGATTTCATTTGTTCTTAATGAAATTATAAAACCTTTTAAGGCATCTCCAAAATTGTTTGTACTTTCTTTAATAATCTGTTGATGAATGAATCACCTGCTGGAGAGTGCAGAGGAGGTTCACCAGTATGTTGAGTGGATCACAATATTCCAACCAGGAAGAGAGGCTGGATAAGCTCAGTTTGTTTTCTTTGGAACAGAGAAAGATTGAGGAGGATGTGATAGAGGTGTGTAAGATTTTGAGGGCAAGGACACAGTGGAGAGAAAGCAGCTGTTCTCCTTATCGGAAGAGTCAAGAACAAGTGAACACGCTTTTAAGGGGAAAGGCAGGAGGTTTTGAGGGGATGCGAATGGAATGCAGTGTGTGGGAGGGTAGTTGAGGTGCGTAACCTCACAGCTTTTTAAAAAGTGTTTGCAGGAACACTTGAAGTGTCACAACATTCAAGGTTATGGGCTTAGTGCAGGGAAGTGGGACTAGTGTGGGTAGTAGTAGCTGTACAGACTTGGGAACCTAAGGACATCTTCTGTGCTGTATGATTTTATGATCAGACCCACTAATGTAATAATCTATCAATCTGGTCATCTTCAGACTTAGTGGTACCTTCTATGGAAAAGTTGTATCTAAAAACCGTTGGCCCCAGAATATACAATTTTGTGTATTGATGGTCTTTCTCTAAACTTAAATTTTTAGGAAAATATTATATATCTCTCTATTTCCTCTCAATGATTTTCTTCATTCTTATTACTGTAAATTGGTTTTACATCTGTGCCACCTTAATACTACATGTAATTTGCTGCTCAATACGTTTGTAGCCTTGCATTCAGCACTGTTTTTATTTACATTCAATTGCATTAAAGTTTGTGAGACAATGTATAGCATTTTTGCTGCATGCCAGCCTTGTTAAACTCTTTATTGCAGTAGCACTGTATTAAAACCTTCCATTGAGCTTTAAATTCTGGTTGCTGCTGGTCTTTAGTGCTTTATTCATGTCAATTTTTGAAATTCTATTTATTTCTTATATTATTTCTCTGTATTGATTATTTAGGTTTCCTGCCTTTTTTCAGAGATTTACCATATTTTTAGTGACCACTATGGTCGTCCCCACCTTTTCCAGGCTTTTGTCTGTCATCTGTAGTCAAGATGGAGTTCTTCTGCTTTTTGGTGGCACAGAGGGTCAGTGATGAAAACTATGGCCTCACAGTGCCAGAACCCAAGTTCAGTTGAAGCCTTGGGCCACTGACTGTGTAGAGTTAGGAAATTCTCCCCATGACTGCATGTGTTTCCATCAACTGCTCCAACTTCCTCCCGCAGTCCAAAGATAAGCGGGTTAAGTCGGTTGGCCATACTAAATGCAGGACTACGGGGATAAGGTCTGAGGTATAGGTCTGGGTAGGATACCCTTCGGAAGGTTGGCATGAACTCAATGGGCCACTTTGCCTCTTTCTGCATTGAAGGGACTCTATCATTCTGCCTTTACTTGTGTAAAACAATCAGCGCATTCTCCTGCCCAAATTTTTAAATATGTTTCTCTGGATATAGCATTTATGAATCTTCTTGTGGAATTTGGGGTTTATTATTTAATCACAGTCCCTTTAAAGCTTTAGCTTCTTCTGACTGCCCTTCTTCTGACAGACGTTTTCACAACGTTTCTCTAAGATGGCTCTTTTCCAGGTTGCATTATTTCTGAAGCCATCCCAATTCTGCAGTCCAGTCTAAATTTATTTTCTGTAAGTTCCACTGTATCTTGCATCTATGCCTAATGGAGCCTAATTCTGATGGCTGTGTTACTTCTTGTGACAGGTGAGACCTCTCTTTTATCAATTCTCTGGCTTCTCTTTCTGGCTTTTGCACTGTATTCAAAGAGTTATTCCCCTTTCCTTTAGGAATATCTAACAATACTCCCAAAGCATTTTCTTCTTTTCTGCAGAGCCTCCTTTGTTAAGACCTCTTTTTTTATTCTACATAAGACAGCCTTTTCACTCTCCTCCTAGGCTACACTCTTGGCCTGCACTTCTTACCAGCTTCTTGGTAAAGTTTGTCTTTCAAGTCTGAGCTTGCTCTGTTGCTGTTTCAGCTTTAGTCTTCTTCTGTCATTAATTGAATTTTGACTGATGACTGTAAAAGTTCTTTAAATAGTAAACCAATTTGTCTTCAATATTTATTTTCTTCTGCACTACACCTCACTGCTAATCAAGCCCTGATACTCCCAGAGTTGTAACAAAAGCTAACAATTTTATAAAGTATGCATTATTCCCCAAATTACCCGTCTTTTAGATCAGGTTTCTGTTTTAATTTTTTACAAGAATGACTATTATAACAAATAATACATTCTAACTGCAGAAAAGTAATTGTGAACTGTCAGCATATAACTCTACTAGTTACAACTCTAACACCTTATAAATGCCCCCTCCATGCACACATATAGACAAACAGAATAGAAACGTAAGTGGTTGTTATGGGTGGAGGAGAACAATGGGAAGGCAGTTGCATGGTCCCTGTCCACCAGGGTTTGCCGAGATGATTTTTTGTGATTTTAGAATAGTGCTTCTTGATTTTCCTTCTCCAGATACTTCCACTTGTTTGCATGATGCACAGGCTGACTGACCTACTTTTAAATGTCCTTGACCTGTCATTTAAAAGTCATAGCTTACAGCAAACGGCAATTGGAAAAAAACAGGCTATATTTAGGTTTGAGATGAGTTTTACTACAGAAAAAAGAGGCAGCTCCTGCTTTTTTGCAGAATCAGTTGCTTCCATAAAAACATTTGTGTGTGTGTGTGTGTGTGTGGGGTGGGGGGGTGCGCAACAGCCTAGTGATATTGCTGGACTGTTAATTCAGTGACCTGGGTAATGTTCGGGGGAGCCTGGGTTTGAACCCTGCCATGGCAGATGATGGAATTTGAATTCGATAAATATCTGGAATTAAGGATCTATTGATGACCATGAATCCACGTCCAGTTGTCAGAAAATACCATCTGGTTCTCCAATGTCCTTTGAGGGAAAGAAACTCCATCCTTACCTAGCCCGGCCTACATGTGACTCCAGACCCACAGCAATGTGGTTGACTCTGAACTGCTCTCTTGGTAATTAGCAATGGGCAATAAATGCTGCTGAGCCAGCAATGCCCTTGTTCCGTGAATGAACCAAAAAAAAATCAGAGCACCCAAGCTATTTAAATAGCTGGGAAGATTGACATAGTTGTGTCAAGCAGAAAGCCTTTGTCACTGGTCATTTCGTCCACTGACAAATCATCTACACATTGCCAGGCAAAAGTCCATTTGTATATAATCTTTGGCTCCAGCTCAGCTGGAACCAGGCTTTGACTACTGCTTGAACAAGCAGCTGTGTAAACAATACTTATAAAGAGCGTCAGGTTACTTGCTTTAATAAAGTGCAGCAATACTTTAACAAGCCTTTTTAAAACAAAATGTTATTCTTTTCATGACAGTCACAAGCAAAAACACAAAAAAGGTCTTTTTATCTGGATATTCTCTTTATAGTCAAAATTCTGCATGGAATTCAAATCCACGCTATGTGGTATTATCCTGATTAGCACTACTGACACCTCAATGGTCATCTCTGCCTGTATGAAGTTCAGAGGAAGGGTTGTTTGAGATAGTTCACTGCTACCAATTCAGTTTTGATAATAATCTGTTCAGAACAAGTCTAATGAACAATGATAGAGGATACACAATCACTGTGTTGTTATATAAGAGACATTATTTTGGTGAACAAATGGTTTATTGCTTGATCGGAAAAAGTACAACTACAAATAACATAATTACTAGGATGTTTGAGAGCTATACAGAATACATTCACTTCACTCCAAGGCTCAGTGTAGAAATTATCCACAGACTGTTTGTGGCATAAACAGAATGGGGGAGCTCAACATAACATGAATATTAACTCCATCAGAATCATTATTTTGTACAGCAATGTCCTGAAAATCTAAAGCCCTCATTTTAACCCTGCTGCCTTGATGGAAACACAGCAGATGGGTAGTTAAAATAAGAATAATGCATTTAACAATGGAAGTGACTCAAGAAAACTAAACAATTTATTTATCTCTTCTGAATCTCTCAAGGAAATGTCGGGTCTCTCCCAGTTAACCCTTCACCCTCTATCAATGCTTACCTCACTGTCCCCTGTCTAAGTCTCCGCTCTCCCCACTTAAGTACTCTTGTGAATGCCAAGGGCCATTGTATTCACAGGGGTGACTACTTTGCCATACAAAATCCTACACTTATCCAAATGATTCCTGTTGCATGTTAAAATAATCTCTGAATTGCTTAGCAGCTGACTATAGAAACACATTTTTCAAGTAAGATCTGAGATTAAAAGGATTGCCCTCCTCCCTATCGCATTAATCATAATTGTGCCAAAGAGAGCAGTTAATACTATTGATTAGCACCATTACATAAAATATTGCTGTCAGAATATTTGATTGAGGTTGGATTGAGCACTATAGAAACAAGCAATAACAAAAATGGTCAAATGGTATGTGGAACACTGTCAATCATCAGGTACTGGAATCATGTGTCTGTGTAATTTTGAGTGTAAATTCTGACATGTTTGAAAGAATTTTGATTCATTTACTTTTCTGGCATAGATCAATCATTTGGAAGTCTCTTAAGTAAATTAAATGCTTTGGCCTAGGATTTATCTGAGTCCGTTTTCAGATTGAGACTCAGAGCTGTTCAATGAACATGCTCCTAAATCTAATGCTCTGGAATCATTGGTATTAAGATTGTGAAGTTTATAAGACTAATGTGTTTTTAAATCTCAGCTAAATGAAGGGTGTCATGAGACTTGTTCTAAAGTCTGCGTGACAATTAACCTGTTTGGTTTGATTGTTAGACTCAAAGGAAAGCTTATATTACTTTACTGGGTGGAAGATGCATTATGTTTATGCTTGGAGACAATGGCCACAGTCTAAAGTTCACAATATGTAGACTCCAAGTCTTTCAAAGTCACAAAAATGCATTGGGGTATCGGATTGTAAACAACTAAACTGTAAAATGATCATTTATCTTGGAAATGAATGAGATTTGGGATCAAGAGTACCTAATCAGCAGTTCTTCCTGGATGAAAGATTAACGTGCTTCACATTACAATGGAGAAGAGGGCAGAAGAAGCCATCAGGTTACAGACTTCCCTACAAATCAATGAATATGTCAGACAGACAGCAGTTCTGGGTTTTCAGTAGGGAGGAAACATTCCTTGGCTTTGTGAGCTACCACAGTTAGATGCAAAAGGCAGATAATATCTATTCAAAGAGATGAATCCTATTGTTATCTACAGATTTCAGATTTGTTCCGGCATGGCTGGGGGAAAGAGATTATTTGAACAGTTTTTACAGCTGGTGGTGGAATTAAGAACATTCTGATAACTGAGGCAAATACATAGAGCCAGTGGCTTAAAGTTGCCACCCATCTAAATGGTGACATGGTAACCCATTTGAAGCTTGGAGGAATTGTGCATTACTTGTTAAAAAGGTTGTAATACAGTGGAGAGTGTTACGGGTGATAATTAGACGGTGGGTATATCGCCTTGTATGTAGCCTTCTGTAATTTAGGACAAAATTTCCCTAAACAAAGAAAATAATGCTCAGGCAATAGTGAATTTAGTCATTTGTTACAAAAAAGTTTTAATATGTGAAATCTTGATAAGGCATTCTTACAGCTAATAAATATAGTGGGATACGGGCCAGGAGCCAGCAGGGGGAGTTAGTTTAGTTTGGGGTTACGTTTGGCATGGACCAGTTAGACTGAAGTGTCTGTATAGCTGTATGACTCTATGGGTTTCTTTTTAGAAGTTATTCATCTCTACGGAGATAGTAAGAATGTAAATTAGAAATTTCACCTCATCACCATACTTGCTGTGAAATTAAAGCCTCTACAGACAGCTCACCCACATAAAAATAGTCATGTTGCATTGCCCAGCTTGCTGTCAACATTTTTGAGCAAAGAGTTTGGAGCAGGCTACAAGAAGGGTTAATGGATGAGAATTCTGTCAGCTCTCTTCTCCACAGGTAGGGCTTTAAGACAATCTTTGTAAAAAACAAAGTAACTTTGCTTTTATTCACAGTAAATTGCAGAACTTTTTGGATTTGTAAATCCAGCCTCGTGCATTTCCAGGTAATGGCAGACAGGCCCTTTAGCAGGTGTAAATTTAAGTGACCTAAAATCTGCTTAAGGCAACTGTCCCAGACATCCAACAACAGGGGCTTGGCATGTTGCAGTGAGATCCACCCTTGTTCATTCATGCCACTGCTAAATTAGTAGGATGGTCCAAATGAAAAACAGGCAAAGCCCAACATTTATTTCTACCAGAGATAATGGGAACTGCAGATGCTGGAGAATCCAAGATAATAAAGTGTGAAGCTGGATGAACACAGCAGGCCAAGCAGCATCTCAGGAACACAAAAGCTGACGTTTTGGGCCTAGATCCTTCATCAGAGAGGGGGATGGGGTGAGGGTTCTGGAATAAATAAGGAGAGAGGGGGAGGCGGACCGAAGATGGAGAGAAAAGAAGATAGGTGGAGAGGAGAGTATAGGTGGGGAGGTAGGGAGGGGATAGGTCAGTCCAGGGAAGCCGGACAGGTCAAGGAGGTGGGATGAGGTTAGTAGGTAGGAGATGGAGGTGCGGCTTGGGGTGGGAGGAAGGGATGGGTGAGAGGAAGAACAGGTTAGGGAGGCAGAGACGGGCTGGACTGGTTTTGGGATGCAGTGGGTGGAGGAGAAGAGCTGGGCTGGTTGTGTGGTGCAGTGGGGGGAGGGGATGAACTGGGCTGGTTTTGGGATGCGGTGGGGGAAGGGGAGATTTTGAAGCTGGTGAAGTCCACATTGATACCATTGGGCTGCAGGGTTCCCAAGCGGAATATGAGTTGCTGTTATCATGGGCCATCATGGGCCTCCTGCAGTGCCACAATGATGTCACCCGAAGGTTGCAGGAACAGCAACTCATATTCCGCTTGGGAACCCTGCAGCCCAATGGTATCAATGTGGACTTCACCAGCTTCAAAATATCCCCTTCCCCCACCGCATCCCAAAACCAGCCCAGTTCGCCCCCTCCCCCCACTGCACCACACAACCAGCTCAGCTCTTCCCCTCCACCCACTGCATCCCAAAACCAGTCCAACCTGTCTCTGCCTCCCTAACCTGTTGTTCCTCTCACCCATCCCTTCCTGCCACCCCAAGCCGCACCTCCATCTCCTACCTACTAACCTCATCCCACCTCCTTGACCTGGCCGTCTTCCCTGGACTGACCTATCCCCTCCCCACGTCCCCACCTATACTCTCCTCTCCACCTATCTTCTTTTCTCTCCATCTTCAATCCGCCTCCCCCTCTCTCCCTATTTATTCCAGAGCCCTCACCCCATCCCCCTCTCTGATGAAGGGTCTAGGCCCGAAACATCAGCTTTTGTGCTCCTGAGATGCTGCTTGGCCTGCTGTGTTCATCCAGCTTCACAATTTATTTCTACCCCTTTGATTTGAATCCACAACAGAGCAGGTTTTAGGAACTTCTCCAAAGTGTTCAGCATCATAGATGCCAGTCTTTAGCCAATTCAATTTACGACACATTATGTGAAGGAACAGTTGAAGGCATTGGATACTGTAAAGGATATGGGCCTTGATAATATTCCAGCAATAGTACCAAAAACTTATGCTCCAGAACTCGCCACATCCCTAGCCAATATATTCCGTTATGATTACAACACTAACATCTGTCTGACCTTGTGGAAAATTGCCAAGGTATGTCTTGCATACAATAACCAGGACAATCCAACCCATTGCTGCCCCCTCAGCTTTCTCTTAATCATCAGTAAAGTGATGGAAAGTGTCTTCAACAATGCAATCAAGCGGCACATGCTCAGCAATTCACTAATGGCCAGTTTGAGCTCTGCCAGGTCTACTCTGACCTCAGTAAAAAATTGGTTCAGGCATTAACAAAAGAGCTCAATTCCAGATGTGAGGTGAGAGTGACCACTGCATTTGACTGAATGTGGCATGAATGAGAACCAGAGGGATAACTTGCTGATGGTTGGAGTCAAGCCTGGCATGTACGTAGATGATTCTGGTTATGAGACATCAGCGAATTTAACTCTAGGTTATCCCTGCAGGAGCTCCTCAGGGTTATGTCCCAGGCCCAACCATCTTCAGCTGCTTCATCAATGGCCTTCTTTCCATCATAATATTAGAATTGGGCATGTTTCCAATGGTTGCACAATGTTCAGCCCCATTGTCGTTCTTCACTTATTGAAGCAGTTCACACATAAATGAGGCAAAGCCTGGACAATATCCAAGCTTGGGCTGAAAAGTAAGAAGTAACATTTGTGCCACACAAATGCCAGTCAATGACCATTGCCAATAAGAGACAATCTAACTATTGCTTCCTGACATTCAATGGTATTACCATCATTGAATCCCCCACTATCAGCATTCTGGGGATTTACCACTGACCAGAAACTGAACTGGACTCACAGTATGAATACAGTGAATACCAGTGCAGGTCAGAGGCTAGGAATGCTGCAGTGACTCAGTTATCTCCTGACTCCACAAAGCCCACCCACATTTGCCCACAAGGCTCAAGTGAGAAGTGAGTGGAATACTCCCCTTTTGCCTGGATGAGTGCACATCCAACAAAAAACTTGAAGCATCCTGGACAAAGCAGAATGTTTGCTTGTCATCGTAACTACAAACTTTCACTTCCTCCAAAACTGACACTGAGCAGCAGCACTATTTACAAGATGTGCTGCAGAAATTCACCAAAGATCCCGAGACAGCATCTTCCAAAATCTAAAAGGGCAAGGCTGACAGATACATTAGAACACCACCTCTTGCCAGTTCTCGCTCAAGTCACTCACCATCCAGGCTTGAAATTATTTTGTCATTCCTTTTGTGTTGCTGAGTCAAAATCCTGGAATTCCCTCCTCGATGACATTGTGGGTCTATCTATAGCACATGGACAACAATAGTTCAAGTAGGCGACTCATCAGTACTTTTTCAAAGCCAATAGGGGTGGGCATAACTGTTGGCTAACCAGCAATGTCAACAACATACAAATGAATTTAAATGGTGTCTGATAGATGAAAGGGCCTGGCATTATTCCATTGTTGCAACCTTCCTTATCTTTCTGCAGCAAACTAAATATCCTTCTCTTCTCCACAGGCACCAGACATCCTTCAGTGTCATACCCAGGTGGCCATTCTTCACCTGCAAGCTTAGACAGAGTCCCAGGAAATTAAATCGTATGACAATACCCTATTAAAGTTGTGAACTTTACTGCATTGACTGCAGTCATACAGAGAAGATACGATAAACTGACCAAATTTATCTGTCAAATATCGAAACTTTTTTTGAATTATTCCATAGCTGCAGTTTAATTTCTCTCAAATCAATCAACCCAAATAATCAGTTTCTTCTAAAATCGAGGTGTATCAAAAATAAATAAAAAATGTGTAATCTACATTTGTTTAAACGAAAGCATTCCTTTGATTAACTGGCAGACAAAATTTTCAATTATTGTAATGAATGTATAATATGATAAGCGATACAGATATTGATGTTATATCTCTTCAGTGTTACTGATTTCAACAAAACTACCTATGTGTATGTATGTAGCTTTGACTGTAAAGTAACAAAATCATTAAAACTAAGGAATCAGATATTCACGAAGGACAATCAGTTGCTATTAGGCAATACAGTAGTATGAACCGAACAGGCTTTAACCTTTTCAGGCTAGGCTTCGCATCCAGAATACATTTTTTAAAAGTGTTGTGGAAAGCAGAGCTTTAAAAATCAAGCATGCAAGAAACAAATATCCATTGGAGAGTTGAATTTGATTGGCTGATGATTGTCCTTTAACCAGATCTATCCTCGTTTTGAATGAATTTCTCTCTTAATACTCTCAGGGTGTCCGAATGAGCCATTGAGCTATAATTGTCTGAAGAGGCAAAATTATTTGTTTAAAACCAATTAATAAAAATCCGTATCATAATGTTAAAATATGTTTGCTTATATCAATGACAAATGTTGAAACTCTTGCATAGACATTGTTTGATAGAATTGCCTTACCAGGATCTCCTGATTCATCTGGAATCTCTGTACAGCAGAGGGCAGTAAAACACCACTTTTTAAGAGTCAGAACTAAACAATGATAACAATTTTAGCAATAACTCGCAACAGCTTTACCTAGCTGACTCTTACATTTCTGTCAATCCATTTTACCATGCCAAGGTAAACAATCTATTCTTCTTTAAAATTTAAAATGAAGTAAATTGGTAGAAATGTAAAATCTTCTTTTGAGCAAAAAATTAAATATGCCTTAAACTATGTGATTATATTGGTTTAAAAATGCATACCACTGATTGTAACAAATTAGGGCATGTCCTGCATAATGATAGATACGAGCGAATATTTCACTTTCTCCTGCATCAATATGTGCACTTCAGACCTTTTCTTAGGCCATTTGTAATTGCAAAGAGATTGCAAGAATTTCCCAGATTCATAGAAATAAGTGGATATCACGATGTTTGTAAGCTTGAATATTCTGATGCGTGCTTTCATGTTATTTTACATTCAGCTCTTTAACAGGATACATTTGTATACTTGGTCTTTTGTAACTGCATCATGTTGATTCTGAGAAATTTGAGATCAGCACTAAGGATCTGATCTCTGTAATGGATATCTGTAATACAATATTTTATCTTTTGACATTAATATGCCAAAGAATGCTACCTTTAATCCCTTTGTTCACTATCACATTACTGTATGTAAATAATGGTATACAGTTTGTATCCAGTACCCAAAAAAACTAGCATTACTGTGCTATCAGTTTTATAATGACATGCACCTTCAGGATTTAAATTGCTAATAGCTTTCTTATTCTTTCATCTGTTTTACAATGTCCCTACTGTGCACAATGCGCATGCCTTCATAATAACATACTTGTTTTGTTTTAAAGATCAGCATGAACATGCATTCTAATATACATAGAAATCTGCAACTTGCATGTATGGGAGTTGCATTACGTTTAACCCACTAATTTCAAATTAAGTGAGACTCATTGATATTCAACCAGGGAAGTTGTTTTTTGCAAGTTAGGAAGCTGACAGGAAGGAATCATTCATCAAGCATCCATTCCCGTGGCAGAGAGTCTTTTTACTTTGATTTTGAACTTTCAAAGTGAATGTGCCAACTAATAATGGGTAAGGTGAATGGGCAAGGGAGGTACTCGATGAGGTAAATGGGTCACTGATGCCTCAGACAGATTCAGATTGTTTTGTGGAGATATTGCCTATTCTGTTCATTATGCAGAGTGCTGTTGCACTTCATCTGCATTAATCGATTAAGGCTGCGATCAATACTTGAAGATGGATACTATAGATTTTGAACAGTTTGTCAATTAACGTAAGATCCAGCTATGATTTCACACATCTTTGAGCTTTACTTAATTGTCTATGGAACTTGTGTTCTCATCGCCTTTAATCAACCTTTCAATTTTTTGTGAATGTACATGTATTCAAATAAAAATGAGAATAAAAGCAAATAGAATGAATCGGAAAAGAAAGACTACATAAAACAAAAAAAACAAAGAAATAAAATATCAGAGGCAAGGTCTTGTACCTTTAATTGATGAGGGACTGTTGGGTAACAGTCATTTATTAAAACAAGTCCTTCATGATACCTAGATAACAAGATGGACCTTGTTATCTCGGATTCTCCAGCATCTGCAGTTCCTATTATCTCTGATACAATTTTAAGCCCCTTCATGATACCTTGTGCTTTTGGAACCTTCCAATGACTTTTTCCACCAAATACCTGATGGTTTCATTTGTGTATACCTACCAGTTACCTGTGCCACAAATGGTGTGAATTCCCTGTCCCTCGCCCACTATTGAAGGCAGAATAATTTGGTCCCAGGTCAGTTGGAATAGCGAGACAATAGAAGTCAAGTCCATTTGGTTCTACCTTTTTGCGGACTGGCCATTGTATGATACAGCAATCATGGAGTTGTCTGACTTTGGCAGCCATTCTAACTGATACAGATGCAGGAATTGTCAGGCTTTGATTCATGTGGAACTGCAGAGCCTCTATGCTTTATCAAAAATGGTCCCAGAACTCTGGACCCAGCAGACCTGCACCATTTCCAGCAGATCCCATTTTTGCAGTAGGGGAAAGAGGGTGAGATTTAATCCACACAGGTTTGAAGAACAAATCGACAAGGGCCATTGCATTCAGTGCTGATCTTAAACAACCCATTTTCACCAGAGAGAGGCTCATTTCCCATATTGTGTGACTTGTGGTTATTAAGAATGGGTGTGAATGCCTAAAGGAAGTAGATAAGGATTTTAGTAATACCAAGCTTTTTAAAAAAAATCTTTATTTGCTTATGGGAGAAATAAGATATAGGAGCATAAGTAGGCCATTCAGTCCATCAAGTCAGTTGCATTATTCACTGAGGTCATGACTGATCTGGTAATCCTCAACTCCACTTCCCTGTACATCCCCATAGAACCTTGATTATTGATTATAAAAGAGTATGAGGGACTACACAGGAGGTACAGTCTATAAAATGGTATGGGTTGGTATGAATGGGCATACGGTATGACTGTGGTGTGAGCGATGAAAACTGAAGTGATGCTTTATGTTACATTCTTTTCAAAAACATTGCCTCCATTCATGACATCCTCCTTTGAGGGTACCTTGAGAGTCACATGGCCCAGATTCTAATATAGCCTACTGCCTGTAGAATGAAAATCTTGAAGTTCAGGCAATCACTTTTAGAAGAGAGATAATGGGAACTGCAGATTCTGGGGAATCCATGACAACAAAATATGGAGTTTGATGAACACAGCAGGCCAAGCAGCATCTTATAATCACTTTTGTGTTTGCAGACCGGTGTGAAAATCTGACGGCAGTCTGAGCGAAACTGGCTTATTCATAAAGAAGCCCTGCAATATTTTGGACATGAAATTTTCCCGTGACGTGGAGTAGTGCGCGGAATCTCATGTGGTTTTCCTACAGACAAGCTGTATTGCTGGCCCTGATCTGCATAGCCTATGTGGCAATACTGCAAGGAAATGGGCACGTGAAAGATTTAAAAGGGACCCAAGGGGCAACTTCTTCACTCAAAAGGTGGTGCGTGTATGGAATGAGCTGACAGACGAAGTGGTGGAGGTTGGTACAGTTACAACATTTAAAAGGCAGATGGATAGGTATATGAATAGGAAGAGTTTAGAGGGAAATGGGCCAAATGTTGGGAAATGGGACTAGATTAATTTAGGATACCTAGTCGGGCATGGATGATTTGGACCAGAGGGGATGTTTCCATGCTGTACATCTCTATGACTCGATGTAGGATATGCTCTGAATGAGCTGGAAATCATTGGCATTGTGCTGTCATGTTGTTAGCAGCTGACATGATGCCAGCATCTTAAATTGGAACAGTGCAGGTCCTGGACTGACAATTCTTATAGAATTGTGGGAGGCAGCAAGGTAGATCCTGTAGTAAAGCTATTTAAAGAATGTGGGGTACAGTTGAGGAAAATTTGTGGGAATATTTCTAATAGAAAGCTCCTGGAAATATTTTGATGTATTTCCTAGTACTGGCTCAGTGGATGCCTACAGGGTATTTCCCATTGTCACAGGGCAGACTGATCTGTCCTTGTGAAGCCTACTACAGGTATTGGGCAGCAAAGACTGTGCCTCTGTGTCTGCAGCATGGCAAACAAATGCAGCAGAGTTTGTGGACTGAAGAAACTTTGTGCCATTCCTTTTGACACATTGGAGCGGGCCCTTCCATGTTTCTTGACAGTATCTAGCAGGAAAGCAATTGCCACCATTATGTTCATGCACATACCTTTTTACCATCTCATATATGCCACCCATTGAGGTACTCATCTGAATCCTCTGTTAAAGCACTTTTCTGCTACCTCAGCTTCAGTGAGACAGCAAAAAGGAACTGCCATTCTCTCCCCCAATCTGGTTGTACCAATTCTTACCCAGTGACTAACCACATGCTGATCCCAACGTCACACCACCTTCCAAGGTGAGTGTTTGAGCTGGAACTCTGAACATCAGATCATGGAAAAAGGCATCCTCATCAGTGCTGTGCTGTTGCTCTTCCTGGGACAGTTGTGTGTCAGTGTACTGAAGTTCTTAGCAGTCTGAAAGCAGGAACTCTCAAGGGTTCAGTGGAAATCAGGAGCCCCACAGGCACACATCAGCAACTTTGTCCCCATGTCAGCTAGCTGGTTGAGGATAAGTCAGAAAAGGGTCATAAGGCAGGAGCATTATCCTGAATTTTCTCAGTATCACTGGATGATAGAGGCCCATCATAGCCATCACCATGATATAGAGAATTATCTTTTCTGGTCCATGAGATGCAGACATCCTTTTCCCATTGGGGTTCTTCTCTGCCGTCTGCCATTGTGTGCACCTGGTTCTGCAAAAAAAGGTGGAAAAAGTGTCAGTGGTCGTGTAGCGCGGTGTTCGGATGATTCGTCATGCATAGGCAGTGAGTATTTCCTGCTCCCTTACATGACCATATTCTTCTGTGCTACTGATGTCTCCTGTATCATATTCATCACAATGGATCCTTCTGTCTTCTTTCTAAGAATGTACATCAGTGTAATCATTGTCACATATCTTACCTTTAAGGGGTAGCCTTCCATTTAAGGGGAGAAGGTTATCTGTACCTCCTGATTGGTAGGCAATGCTGCTGGAACCTCTTGATGTTTGTAGAGATTGCTGGCAGGACTAAGACATAGAAATCATTGTTAGAGATGTGCCAACTACCGCTACCATCATTCAAATGTTCTGGATACACTGGTTTTGTGTGTTTACCACCTCAATGTGAACATGCTAAAGGTACAGTGAGAATTGTAATCCAAAATCCCAAAAATCAGGGCAAATGAATTTGAGCCTGCTTACTCTAAAGCCCTGGGAGGATACATAGTTACTGTCACAATGAGATGGTCAAATTCTATCAAGATGTTGATCAGCAAACTGCATATTGAGAGTGCCCACCATGTGAAACAAGCTGACTATTCAGCTGGTCAGCTGTAGTATCCTTACAGGATGGCATCCGCAAGAGGGTCAGCACGAGCAAGGTAATAAACACACCCTAGGAAACAAAAACAGAAATTGCTGGAAAAGGTCATCAGTTCTGGTAGCACCGATGGGGAGAAAGAAGAGTTAAACGTTTTGGGTCCAGAGACCCTTCTTCAGAACTGATTGGAGCTATGAAAAGTTTGGAATATATGCGGAAGTTGAGGTGGGGGTGAGGGGGGAAAGAATAAACAGTAGGTGGGGATGTAGTTTATAGACAGAGGAAACGGGTCAGGCAGATAAAGGAATGAGTGTAGGTCAGCCTAGGAGAATGAACAGCTGCTGATGGGGATCATTAGTTGCTGACAATGGGTTGTTTGTAGTAGTGGCCCATGAGGTCTTATGTGTGGGCATAGTAGAATTGTCACAGGACTACTAAAGCAGAGACCCAGATACAGTTGTGAGGGGTCAGGTTCATATCCCACTGTAGCATATCATGGAATTGGGACTCAGTGAATACCTAGAATTAAAAGCCTAATGATGACCATGTAATCATCGTCTATTAGTATTATTTGGTTCACTAATCACCTTTAGGGAAGGAAAGCTGTTGGCCTTACCCAATCTGCCCTACATGTGGCTGTAGACCCACATCAATCTGTTTGGCTCATAATTGACCAATGAAATGGTGTAACAATTTGTATCAGTTTTATCAGCAATGACTAAGGCACAGGACGCGGCAACAACAAACATAGCTCTATTGCTCCCGCAAAGTATAACATTTGAGGGTTAGTATTGAAACTGGGAAATCTGTTTCATAAATTGCTCAAGCAACGACTGGACATAATTATACTCATGCCTTACAGACAATGTCCTAGATGCCATCATCACCATCCCTTGTATGTCCTGTCACTGAACTCCAAGCTGCATAAGTAGCAAGTATTAGACGGAGCTAAGCAATTCCACAGGGTGCAGTTCCAAACTAAGCTCTGCATTCCTCCCACATTCAATTGTGAATGGTGGTGGACAACTGAACAATTCACTGAGGAAAGAGGGTCCACAAATATTGTCAATGGCAAAGCCCAGCACAAAAGATGAGGCTGAAGCATTCACAGCAATCTCCAACCAGAAGTGCCCATTCCAGTGGATAACTCATTAGAAGTTCCCAGCCAGCTTTCAGCCAATTCAATTCACTCCAAGTGATATGAAGAAAAGGTTGGAGGCACTGGATACTGCAAAGGCTTCAGGGCTCTGACAACATTTTGGCAAAAAATGCTAAAGACGTTTGCTTCAGAAATTGCCACGTCCCTAACTCTAACTTACTTCACAGTAACAACGCTTCCATCTACCAGACCTTATGGAGAATTGCCCAGGCATGCCCTGTACACAAAATCAGGATGAATCCATCCTGTCAGTTACTGTCCCATCAGTATACTCTTAATCATCAGTGAAGAGATGAAAGATGTTATCACTGGTGCTATCAAGCTGCCCTTGCTTAGCAATAACTTGCACACTGGCACACAGCTTGGGTCTTGCCAGTCAGTCAGTACCTGACCGCATTACAGCCCTGGTCCAAGTATTGTCATAAGTGCTGAATTCCAGGTGAAGCGAGTCGAAACATCAAGGTCCAATTTGACTGACCACTAAAGGGGCCTGCCAAAACTAGAGTAAATGGAAATCAGGCAGAAAACTCTTCACCTATTGGAGTCATATCTGGCATAAAGGAAGATGGTTATGCTGGTTGAAAGTTAGACATCTCAGCTCCAGGACATCTCTGCTGGAATTACTCAGGGAGATATTTTGAAACAACGTCTCCATCGATGTTATGACTCACCTGTGATCCAGGTAGGACTTGAACTCAAGTATTCTCATTGATAGAGACATTATCGCTAATGATACTGAAAGCCCCAGTTCCTCCAGTTACGCCCACAGCCCAATAATCTTCAGCCACTTTATTAGCAACCTTCCTGTCAGCATAAAGTGTGGATGTACATCAATTGCAAAATGTTCAATACCATCATGTCTGATCAAAATAATCAAATAGTCCATGGCCAAAGCAGCAAGCCTTGGATAATTTCCATATTGGGCTAACAAGTGACAAGTAACATTTGCAGCACACAATTGCCAGGCAATGACCAGCTCCATCTTGACATTCAATGCATTCAAACTTTGGAGAAGATTTGTAGCTCAGGTTGTGGAAGAAATTTTAGACTTGCTCACCAAGCCAGTGTGTTTAATTGCTGACATTTTGCCACTCTGCTAGGTAACATTGTCAGTGCACTTCCGGTGAAGCATTGATGTTCAGTTCCCACTTGTTATTTATATGCCTCGTTTACTGAGGTGGTTGACATCACTTCTGGTTCTATTTTTCAGTGGTTTGTATATGAGGTCCAGTTCAATGTGTTTGTTGATGGAGTTCCGGTTGGAATGTCAGACCTCCAGGAATTCTCTGGCATATCTCTGTTTGGCTTTTGCTATTACTGATGTTTTGTGTTAGTTGAATTTGTGCCCTTCGTTGTCCATGTGTACTGAGACCAGGAGGTGAGTTATTCACTGCAATGTTCCTAGCCTCTGACTTGCTCTTGTAGCCCTGCATTCATGTGGAGAGCCAAGTCAATTTCTGGTAAATGCTAGCTCCCAAGATATTGGTAATGGTGGATTTAGTGAGGGTAATGCATTGAATGAGGTTGTAGTGAGAATTAGTTGTGCTTCTTGATGCCTAGTTGGTGTTTGTGTATCCTTATTATCAGTTTTCTTCCAGCTTGGCCCACGTAATGTGTCTCACAGTCCTTGCATGGTATTTTGTATATTGTCTCAGTTTTATTGTTTGTGGGTATGGGATCCCTTACATTCATCAGTGGCTGTCACAGGATGGTGTTTGGGTCCCAGAAAAGCACAATCCGCTGTTACCTCTGCAGCAGACAAAAGCAGGAAGACACAACATGGCCAGACACACTAGTCAGGGTACCATGCATCAGAGACATATCAGAGATGACCACAAGACTACTCAGACACCTGGGTATCCGGGTAACCCACAAACCAACAACCAGCCTGCAACAGCTACTGATGAATGTAAAGAATCCCATATCCACAACCAATAAAACAGACATAACATACAAAATACCGTGTAATGACTGTAACAACATTACATAGGCCAAACTGGAAGAAAACTGACAATAAGGATACACAAACACCAACTAGCCACCAAGAAACAAGATCAATTCTCATAGTCACAATACACATGGACAAAGGAAGGCACAAATTCAACTGGTATAACACATCCATAACAGCACAAGCCAAACGGAGACATGCCAGGGAATTCCTGGAGGCCTGGCATTCCAATCGGAACTCCATCATCAAACACTTGAACTGGGCCCATATACCAACCACTGAGAAACAGAACCAGAAGTGATGTCAACCACCCCAGCAAACTGAGACATATAAATAACAAGTGGGTCAGAACACCAATGCTTCACGTGAGTTGCTCTGATGATGTTACCTAGCAGGGTGACAAAACATCTACAACCAAACTCACCGGCTTGGTGAGCATATCTACAACTTCATTCAATGCATTACCCTCATGAAATCCACCATTATCAATATCTTGGGAGCTACAATTTACTAGGAATTGATTTGGCTCACCACATAAATGCAGAGCTACAAGAGCAGGTCAGAGACTAGGAACACTGCAGTGAGTAACTCACCTCCTGACTCGAAAAGACAGTCTACCATCTACAAGGCACAAGTCAGGAGTGTGATGGAATACTTCCCTCTTGCCTGGATAAGTGCAGCTGTAACAACATGAAGCTTGACACTACCCAGAACAAAGCACCAACCTTGATTAGCTCCATATCCAAAAACATCCACTCCCTCCACTCAGTAGAAACAGCTGCATCATCTATGATATGTACATCAGAAATTCACCAAGGCTCCTTAAACAAAACCTTCTAAATCCAATACTACATCCATCTAGAAAGACAGGGGGAAACTGATAAATGGCAACACCCGTACCCAACAAGCTACTGGCTATCTTCACTTAGAATCATAAGGCCATTCCTTCAGTGTCACTAGATCAAAATCCTGGAACTCTCTCCATCAAAGAATTGAAGGTATGCTACAATAAATGGACTATGATAAGAGGGAAGCCCACCAGCACTTTCTCAATGGCTGTTAGGGAAGAGCAATTAATGCTGGCCAAGACAGTGATGTCCACAACCCATGCATGGTTAAACATGGTGGAGGAGTTCTGAATTTATGAGAAAGATCATCAAGAAGGCCCATACTTAGGTTGGATTGATTGCCAGAGTTTAACCTTCCTCAGGATAAGCAAGTTTCTGATATAGTGCACATTGTTATGCTTAACCACAGAGACAAAGCACCAAAATACAGGTTCAGTCAGGCTTTAATGAGTTTGGTATTGTGTTATTATTTGGCTGGGGTGATGGTGGCAGAGGTGACCATGATTATTAATCTATTTGTAAAGTTATTCTTCAACCAAAAAAGTCTGAGAAAAACAGGTCAATACTGAAGGTGTTCCCCTTATCAACTGTGTTTTCATGTGGAGTGTGCAGTGAGAGTTGGCAATGAGGAAATGGCATCTCATCCCAGGAATTTACCCATTCTTTCACCCGATGCCTGGAACTAGCACCATTCCTTGCCTACATGGGCAGCACCTCCTATGCGCCAAGGATTGTGTCTAGCAGCATCTCCTTGGCTCAGATTAAAAAGTCATTAGAGTAGGCATGACCAGGCCAAAGTTACTGGGAATGGAAAAATGTTCTGAGAAGAAACAGATGCCTGAAGCACCAAAGCATCTAACATAAAGATGAGCAAGAAAAACCATGCGAAATTCCTCTCCAGGATAGAGCTAATATGTGCTAAATCTGTTTTAGTGTGAAATGATTTAGCTGGGAGTAAATACTTTCAAAATCTTGCCCATTCTGCTGAAAGTCTCCTGGGTTGTAAATTGGTTTAATGCACAAATCCAATATTAACTTATTTTCTCTTAAGGGCTTATTAACACCAATTATGCTCAAACACATAAACAAATTCATGCTTGCCTACCAACTATAGCATGTCAATGGTGCTTACTAGATGGGTGGTTACACAGTAAAAAGAGTTAACAGATATCAAGACTGAACCATAGGGAAGTGTATGAAGAGCGATTTAACTGTTGCAGTCTACAAAATATTATGGGCTTCTTCCTGTAAATTGGCATAGCCCAATGCAGTTTACACTGTCTCTGCGCTGGCAGCTCTTTCAAGTTCTGATAGTGCTGAATATCATCTTGACATTCATTGCAGCTGGAGTTATAAAGTATTAGATTTGATTAAAGTAGCATGTATTTATGTAGCATCTTCAACGCAACAATGTGTCGTTGGTGCCTGGGGACGGGGAGGGGGCTGCAGGGGGAGATGTAAATTTAATTAACAGAGCAGTTGATAAGCAATCACTTTCCTGCCTCGATCCCAAATAGGTTCATGGAGGTGGAGACCTTTGTGTCCTCTGTCAATTGATGAAGTGGTCAAGGAGCTTCCTGGATTCAGCTAAAAAACCTTCCTACATTTCACTGCAGCCCCATTGTCATGTGACTTAACTGGCTGCTGTCCTAGCAGGCTATGAGTTGTGAAGTCTTTATTGGCCCAATGTCGATGAGCTGTCGCTCATCACCACCACAGGAAAACATCTAGCAATGTGAGACCCAACTGTTAGACTAGGCCAGGTCTCCCACTGGAGCTTTCCAGTTGTTAGACTGCTCAGCCCAAAAGCTTCCTCTCCAGGAGTTAAAATCCTGCCATTACAATTCTCAAAATGAAAGCACTTTTCAAAGTGCACTCTCCCTATTAAATGAGAAGGAATTAATGCAATCTTCCTCTGTTCCATGCTCTAGCAAGAAACCTAAGTATTCATTGCCAGAACTGTGGAGCTCTTGCACAGAAATATGACATTCAACTCCACCTAACTTATTAGTGAAAATGCTCTTAGAAAATTGCATTTTATTGATTAGTGATTAACTGAGCAAAATGTTCTTTTAATCTTACTTTTTTTTTTGAGATATTCTGCATTCTTTGCAGATTTTTCCTGCATCAGGCTGCAGTCCCTAGATGGTTCTGTACTCATTAGCACAACTGCTGGTCCTCTCTAGATCCCTTTGAATTCTAACAGCCTGCAATAAGCAGGCAAACTGGAAGAATTATCCGTCCAAGGACTGCTCCCCAAGGAAAACCAGTCTGTCACTTTCCCTGGTTCAAATAATGCTCACTTACTGTAGCATTATATTACTCTAACTGACACATCCAGTAGATCAGAAATGCCAAAAATAGATGTAGATGCTAATGTCTTACTTAACAGTTAATTGAACAAGAACCCTTATTCCTTTACTTACCTTAATTGTAAAAGACAAATCACAACCTAACACGACAAAAAATGGATACAACTCCCCAAGCATTACGTGAATACGGGGTCTGGTCTTATCATCTCTCTCCTGCCTTAACAAGTGGCCTTGATTTTAATTGGCCTCCCCACCCCCACCAAATGGGTGAACAATTAAAACCAAGAGGGAAATGTGCACTCACCTTTTCCGAATGCAGTTTTAAATTGCAAGTTGCAGGGACAACCACCCCAAGTTGGCAGGGTCCCCTTTAAATAAATAATTTGGGTTGCAATCATGTTGTCAGGGCCTGGTCTGTCATTTTAATCTGTGCTTTGAGTGGAGGAGCTATGGCGACACTTCTAACAGATGTGACTGGCTGGGTACAGGAAGTAGTATGTTGTTACCTTTTGCTTCAGTTTTGTTATGAAGCAGGAGGAGCCAAAGAAATCCTCTTGATTCCAGAGGCAATCCCAGACTCAGGCTGTCTTATGAGAGCTCTCTGTTAAGTTTCCTGAGGCTAAAGTCTGGCCAAGCTTGTTTCTGTTGGCCACCTCAAGAAGCATGTATTCTTGTTGCCACTTCCAGTCAAGTTAGTGACTGCTACTGGGATTGGACTAAAGTCAGGTCTCCACTATATGGAGTGAATTGCTAATTTGAAATGTTGATAAGGCTACCTGTCAATTAGCTTTGGCCAGGCAAACCACCAAGAGTGGCTCAGTAGCAGCACTACTGATTGAGCTGATTTAGTTCTAAAGGACGTAGCTGCAGGATTGGGTCTGTGGCAGGTGGTGAAGAGGTCAACTGGAGGAAAAAATGTACTTGATGTCATTCTGTCCAATCTGCCTGCCACAGATACATCTGGCTATGACAGTATCAATAATATTGACGACCACACAGTCCTTGTGGAGACTAAGTCCAACCTTCACTTGGCGAATGTCCTACATTGTGTTGCGTGGCATTATCTTTCAAGATGGTGGCGGCAGAGAAGGCAGCGTCCAGCTTAGCCTGGGACTTCATCTTTCCGCCCACTTCTGCTTTTTGTTTCTCTTTTTAATTATTAGTACTTCTTTTTTAACCTACCTTAGCCTGTGAAGAGAGTGGTGGTGCTGTGATGGCTGAGGGCCAACAGCGGGAAGCCCAGCAGTCGGTAGGCCCAAACTGAGTGGGGCAGCCAGTGGCCAAAGGGTTGAAGGGGAACAGCCAGTGGAACATAGAACATAGAACATTACAGCACAGTACAGGCCCTTCGGCCCTCAATGTTGTGCCGACCCGCCATACCAATCTGAAGCCCATCTAACCTACACTATTCCATGTACATCCATATGCTTATCCAATGACGACTTAAATGTACCTAAAGTTGGCGAATCTACAACCGCTGCAGGCAAAGCGTTCCATTCCCTTACTACTCTCTGAGTAAAGAAACTACCTCTGACATCTGTCCTATATCTTTCATCCCTCAATTTAAAGCTATGCCCCCTCGTGCTCGCCGTCACAATCCTAGGAAAAAGGCTCTCCCTATCCACCCTATCTAACCCTCTGATTATTTTATATGTTTCAATTAAGTAATAAAATAATTTAAAATAATAAAAACTTGGAACTCAGAGGGTTTGGCTGTGAGCTGGGGCTTGATGCAATCCGCCTGTCAGATACCAAGCCTGGCAGTGTGGGGAAAGTGAGACCACTCTTGGAAAGCCCACAGCAGTGATAGTTTGCAGTCTACAGAAGCACTGCAACGTTTATCTTTTAACTTTATCTTCCTCACTTCTGCTAAGAAGAACTGTAATTTGGACTTTTATCTTTTGTCTTTATTTCCCAATTTTTGTACCTAATCTATTTAAGTACCTAAGATCTGTACCTAGGCATTTTGTACCTGAGGTGGCACCTTGTGTGGCAACTTTGTGCACATTTCACTGCACTCTTGTATTTTGTACTGAGTACAAGTGGCAATAAATCTAATTCTAATTCTAATTCTATCGTATTCAATCCCATATTAAATGGGGCAGACTTCAAACAGATTTAGCAACTCAAGATTAGGCATCCACGAGGTGCTGTGGACAGTTGGCAACAGCGGAAGTATACTTCAACACAATTGGCAACCTCGTGACCCGGTTTATCCCCCACTTCACCATTTCCATCGAGGCAGGGGATCAACCCTGGTTCAAAGAAGAGTACAAGAGGGCATGCCAGGAGCAGCGCCAGGCACACCTAAAAATGAGGTATCAACCTGGTGGAGTTACAACATGGATTACGGCATAAGAAGCAATTGTTAGAAATAATGGGTCAGACCTAAGTTCTGCAGTCCTGCCACTTGCAGTCATGAATTGTGATGGACAATTAAACAACTCACTGGAGGAGGAGGATCCACAAATATCCCCACCCAAAATACTGGGGAAGCACAGCACATCAGTGCAGAATACAAGGATGAAGACTTTGCAAAAGCTTTCAGCCAGAAGTGCCAAGTGGATTAAACATCCTGGTCTCCTCTAAAGGCCACCCTTACAGATATTGGTTCAAAAATGGACAATGGTGCTGAATTCCAGAGGTGAGATAAAAATGACAGCCTCAATATCAAAGGCAATGTTTGATCAAGTATGGCATCAAGGAGTCTTAGCTGTCTCACTAACTTGATTGAGTTTTTTGAAGAAGTAACAAAGAGGATTGATGAGGACATAAAGGACGACATGGTCTTTATGGACTTCAGTGAGGCGTTTGACAAGGTTCCTCATGGTAAACTGGTTAGCAAGGTTAGACCACATGGAATACAGGGAGAAATAGTCATTTGGAATACAGAACTGGCTCGAAGGTAGAAGGCAGACAATGGTGATGGAGGGTTGCTTTTCAGACTAGAGGCCTGTGACCAGTAGTGTGCCACGTGGATTGGTGTCGGGTCCATTGCTTTTCATCATTTATATAAGTGTTTTCGTTGTGAACTTAGGAGGCATGGTTGAAAGTTTACAGATGACGCCAAAATTGGAAGCATAGTGAATAGCAAAGAAGGTTACATCAGAGTACAACAGGATCGATGGGCTGAGGAGTGGCAGATGGACCTTAACTTAGATAAATGTGAGGTGCTGCGTTTTGGAAAGGCAAATCAGGGGAGGACTTATATACTTAGTGATAAGGTCCTGGGGAGTGTTGTGGTAAAAAGAGATCTTGGAGTGCAGGTTCATAGTTCCCTGAAAGTGGAGTCCCAGGTATACAGGGTGATTCTATGGAAGGGGAACCGGACCCGAAACATTAACTCAGATTTCTCTTCACAGATTCTGCCAGACCTGCGGAGCATTTCTGGCAATTTCTATTTTTGTTAGCGAAGAAGGCATATGATGTGCTCGCCTTTATTTGTCAATGCATGGAGTAGAGGAGTTGGGAGGTCATGTTGCAGCTGTATGGGACATCAGTTAGGCCACGTTTGAAACATTGCATTCAAGTAGAGTAGAGTTTGAGCAGGGTTGGCGGGAGAGGCTGAATAGGCTAAGCTAATTTTCCCTGGAGTGTTGGAGGCTGAGGTTTATAAAGTCATGAGGGGCATGGATAGGGTAAATAGACAAGGTCTTTTCTCCAGGGCTGGGGAGACCAAAACTAGTGGGCATAGGTTTAAGGTGAGAGGGGAAAGGTTTAAAAGGGACCTAAGGGGCAACTTTTTCACACAGTGGGTGGTGCCTATATGGAATGAGCTAATAGATGAAGTGATGGAGGTTGATACAATTACAACATTTAAAAGGATGGGTACATGAATAGGAAGAATTTAAAGGGATATGGGCCAAATGTTGGCAAATAGGACTAGATTTATTTAGGATCTGATTTATCTGGTCGGCAAGGACAAGTTGGAACAAAGGGTCTGTCTATAGATCTCTACGACTCTAAGTGGCAGATGGAGTTTAATTTGGATACATGTGAATTATTGCATTTTGGTGAAGCAAAAAGGGGAAAGGTTTATACACGTAAAAGTAGGTCCTTGAGAAGTGTTTTAGAACAGAGAAACCTCAGAGTTCAGGTACATAATTCTTTGAAATTTGCACCACAGGTTGACAGGATGGTTAAGAAGGCATTTAACACACTTGCCTTCATTGCTCAGACCTATAAGTATAGGAGTTGGGAAATCAAGTTGAGATTGTACAGGACATTGGTGAGGCCCCTTTTGCAGTACTATGTCCAGTTCTGGTTGCGCTGTTATAAGAAGGATATTATCTTAAACAGCAGAGGGTTCAAAAAATATTCACCAGGATGTTGTTGGGAATGGAGGGTTTGCAATATAAGCAGAAGCTGGAAAGGCTGATACTCTTTTCACTGGAGTGTAGGATGTTGAGAGGTGACCTTATAGAGATTTTTAAAATTATGATGGTATAGCTAAGGTGCATGACAGATGTCTTTTCCCTCTGGTGGGGGATTTCAAGACTAGTGGCCAACAAGAGAGAGTCTAACCATTATCCCTTGGCATTTAATTTATTGGCATTACCACCACTGAAACTCCAACTCTCAACATTCAGGGAGTTACCATTGACTAGAAACTGAACGAGGCTAGCCATAATAAATAGTCGCTACAAGAGCAGATCAAAGACTAGGAATGTTGCAGTGAGTAACTCACTCCTGACTCCCCAAAGCCTGTCCACGATCTACAAAACCTAAGTCAGGAGTGTGATAGAATATTTCCCACTTGCCTGGTTGAATGCAGTTCCAACAAGACGCAAACTTGTCACCAACCAGGTCAAAGTAACCTGCTTGAATACCTCCATGTTCACAAACATTCACTTACACTACCATCGACACTCAATAGCAGCAGTGTGTAACACCTACAACAGACACTGCAGAAATTTACCAAAGATACTTAGGCAGCACCTTCCAAACTCATGACCACTTCCATCTATAAGGACAAGGGCAGCAGATACAATATCATCTCACCACTTTCAAGTCTCCATCAAAGCCACCCATCATACTGACTTGTAAATATATTCCCATTCCTCAGCATCCTGGAATACCAACCCTAGTGTCATTGTGGGTATAGCTACTGTACATGGACTGCAGCAGTTCAAGAAGAGGTTTACCACCACCTTCTTAAAGGCAAATAGGGTTGGGCGATAAATGCTGGCCCAGGCATGACATCCACACTCAATGAATGAGTGAAGTAAAAGTTATCCCAGGTCTCGGAGGCTACAAGGAGGTGTAATGAGTGGTATTCCTCAGCTACATGCCAACGTTAGCAAGAATATTTCCTCTACATTCTACAAGCTACTCACTAAATACCTGACACACTTGCTCCCCTCACAAAGCCCATTGAATAACCCAACCATCATCAAGTCTAACAAACATCATCTGTCTAATCAGGACATACTCCCCAGCATGAGAGAGTTTCTACTCAAACTCAGTGAATCTCACCCAATGTAATTTGACACTCCCACTCTCCCAAACTTCTCTTGTTCCCAAAATTGCTGGTAATCAAGATAACAAAGTGTGGAGCTGGATGAACACAGCAGGCCAAGCAGCATCTCAGGAGCACAAAAGCTGACGTTTCAGGCCTAGACCTTCAGAAACGTCAGCTTTTGTGCTCCTGAGATGCTGCTTGGCCTGCTGTGTTCATCCAGCTCCACACTTTGTTATCTTGGATTCTCCAGCATTTGCAGTTCCCATTATTGCTGGTAATCAAGTTCTCTCTGAATGGCAATGTGACAGAAAGATTTTTAAATGAGCCCAGCAGTGAAAAAACAGCAGAATATTTGGGAAACCTATACTTTTGTGTTTCTGAATAGCACAGCAGTGACTCAGCATAGAACCTTACTCCGATATTAAATACAGCTCTTTATTTTCCATATATTACTAAAAGTATTGCATACATGGTTAGTTATGCACTGTATATTCCATATCAAAGGTAGATCTAATATTTTATGTTTCAGCTGTTTCAATTTAGGTATATGTTTTTGTTCTCTTGTAGGTTTGAAAATCAGTGAGAGTAGCCTATGGTAATTAATTATCTGATCCCAGTCGTCTTGAAAATGCTAGTGAATGCTTTCATATTTCCCAACAGCGATAAAAGTTCTTGGGATATTTGGTTTTACTGTAGGATCTTAGAGTCCTTGTATATGAATCATGAAAACTTAGCATTTAAGTTCAGTAAGTAATTAGGAGAGTAACTTGCAAAGGGGGTTAGAATATAAAAGCACACAATACTTAAATGCATGTTTTGGCCACCTTAATTTGAGGAGGGACAAACTTACAAAGGAAGCAGTAAAGGGAAAGTTCAGTGGGTTGAGGAATTCACTTCCTTGGAGAGCTGTAGAGGCTTAATCATTGAATACAATCAATGCTGATTGAAATATTGCCTGGGTCTATAAAGGAATCAAGATTATGGGGTGTAGGGTTGAGGGATGTTATTGTACAACTCGATAAATCGATAGGAAACGAAAGAAACAGATCAAACTGCTATTTATTTGCATGTGTGTGCAAGAAGACACAATCTTGTCCCCATGAAATGTAAAATGAACTGTGCCAAGAGGCAGGCATATCCCAGCTTTATACAAAATGTTACAACATTATATATTGCAGATTTCATGTTTCTACTCTTTTCCCACAGTTTACGTAACCACTGCCGATATTTCTCTTGGGGCCAGGGCTATTATACTGATTGTGTGGCTCCTGCACACTAGCCCACTTTTGTGTATCAGTGGTTCCATTTAGTCTTTCCTATTAAAATGTAACCTTCGACCAACTGAAACTGTTTCAATCCCTTTGGAAAGAGAGGAGGTGGTGGAAGTTAGTTGGCAGAAAAGTACAGTTATCACCACAATGCAATCAGCTATGATCTTATTGAATGGTGGAACAGAATGGATGGTCCAAATGCTCCTATTTCTTACTGACTTATGATATTAATTTCACACAGGCATAATTTAACCTTCAGAATTGGGCGTTTGCCAATTGCTGTTAACCATCCACCAGTAGTCGAAAACCTTCATTGTTCTTAAAGAGATGAAGGATATGTTGTCATAAATTATCTGGTAAATTCACTGACAGATATATCTTGTTCCTTTAAGAATCCTCTGACAGACAAGTTCAAGGGCTGGAACTTTTAAAAAAAAACAACTTGCATTTATTAATTTCTGTCTTTTCTTAGCAATTGCAGAAGTATTCTGGGTGCCTCAGTCAACCCTTTCCCATTCAATTGAAGCAACTTATTGTTTGTGAATTGCCATTGGCAACATGGGATATTACCTGTAGTTAGTATTGGCGAGCAGGGTGTTGTGGGGGGGGAAGTTCCTCCATGTCCTGATCATTTGCAATTAATCCATCCTTCTCAACACTTTGAGGCTCAGCTTGTCTAATCTCTCGCCTACTATGAGCAAAGCTTAGAAAAATGAATATCAAGTGACATCTTTTTGATGCCAATGAATGTAAGTTATTGATCATTTGATGGGCAGAGGAATATAATGAGGATATTTCTGGCTAAGCCAAAGGGTTATTCATTGTATTGTGTGTATTCTAATCAGGTGCCAATGTTTTCTTGATACAATGGTGTTGAAGTTGCAAGATGTTTTGTCATTTAGGCAGAAGACGACATCATCAATTTTCATTTAGGATCAAATTGAACATATTATACCACTTTGATGGATTGGATTTTCTTTAAATTCCAATACACTTATTTTTCCTGAGATCTTGGCAGAGAACAGCAATCTGATCCACCACTCCCCCAGGTGCTGGATATGCCATTTTCAATCTGTAAAGAATTATTTATGACTGTAAAGTGGATATCAAGGAAATGTCAATAATCTTTTTAGTAAAATGCTTCCATTGTTTTTGAAACTGTAACATATGAAGGAAGCGAGAAGAGAAGGGAGCGATTGTCACCCACTTGCTCAAGGGGAATGCAGCTTTGCAGCAGTTAAACTGAAGTAGCTTAATTTCACTTTTTGGTTCCAGCTGATTTCCGATTTTTAACAGCACGGCAGGAGTCGTGCATGCTCTACTTATGTAGCCGTGAATGAATGTTCAGAGTTTCACAACCTAAGTGGGATCCTGTTTGCATTTTAACCCAGGCCTGAACGGGGAGATAAATACAGAATTGCCAGAGATGAAACCAAACCAGAAGCACATTTCAAGGAAGGAAGGACCCAACAGTAATGAGTGGCTATCCCAGGGTGACAAAGAGGGGCTGGAGTGGTTCGAGGAAAGTTGAGATTCCTCTGTACTCCATTCCCCGATCCTTGTCCAGTGCAAGAGCATGCTAAAATCCCCCTTCACACATCACATATGAATCTGTGGTAGGTTAAGAGCGATTGAATCTTCAATAGTCAACAGTCCCATTGTAATAGGAGAGGAATGGACCAAAGTACCAGGAAGTTTGCAGCTGGCAATCCACTTGAGATTAAAACCTGCCCTGTGGTTTCTATTAATATTCCACTTCAAAACCTCTACAATGGTAATAAGCTAATATATGAAACCATTTATTGCTAAAAATATCTTTATCATAAAAAATGAGTGCATTTTAGATGATCTCCTGCTTCCTGGCTTTTCAATAGGGTCTAATCATTATGATGCAATGTTGTGCATTGTGATGCATACCTACTCTGCTTGGGCAGGCTGAGTCTTGTAATTGGCTCATCAGAGGTTGTAACAGTGTTTGTTGATATGGAACAACATTAGTCAAGAGGTTCCTAGTAACCTCTAGTGTCACAAACAGGGGACAGTAACAGACTAAACCTATGTATTCCCCTCACTTTCTGTTGGTAAACACAGTAATTCAATTTTGATAACATTGAGGAGTGTTCCCAAAATCCCTGTTTTAGTATAAAGTCAATTTTGAAGTGATTCATCAAAATAGACACTCTTTGCGATTTGTAACCAGGAGCATCATTTGGTCATTCAGTCCCAGGGTGGTGATATGTGATGCAGATGCACACACATACACACAAGAAAGGGAAGCAGAAAAAAGTAATCTCGCAGATCTGAATCTTAAAACCAAACAGTATGGTTGTCATTTCACTTGAAGAAGAGAGACCAAAAGGCCGGAGTTAGGAGTTGTAGAATTCCTTCAGAGCGTGCAGCTTGGCAAGTCAGCAATTCCTGGCAACGGGATCAGACAGAAAATCAATTTGCTTTTTGGTTAATTCAAGATCTTTCGGAAGCAGGTTTTGAGGCTTTATCTTACAGACAGGTGCACTGTTAAACTAGAGCCTATGGCTTTCATAGCTGGTGGTGGCAGGTTGATTGAAGCTTTAAGAATGTGTGATTAAAGCTCTCCAAAATTGGAAATGAATTTCAATCACGTTTCACTGGCCATCAAGGACATAGTGGGTGGCTAATAGTGAGTGGCCGATGCAAACAAAGGAGTTTTCACCCCTATTCTTCAGTCAGACCCATTGAGCATACCTCAGGAGATGGGTAATTATATTAAGCACCAATGCTATGAGTTCTGAAATGTCTTGTCTAATGATTGAGCCAAGTTTGGAGACAAGGGGCTGAATCTTACATTTTTTTGGCTAAGTATTAATTTTGACAAGTTTCATGGAGATGTCTTGCCCTGCATCCAAGTAATATCTCTCACCAAAAATGATCAAACATGCCGTATTAATTATCTGCCCCACCTTTATATTGCACCTCTTTCCCAATTCTGTCCTTATTCTACATCTCACCAAACTGGAACACCTCACCACTGCTGGGATATCCAGGAGTGGACCAGAATCATTGCGACTGACACCATCTTTAAAGGCTTATTGTGCGCTGGGACAAGCACCGTCAATCCACAGCTACCTGCAACAGTCCCTGATTTTTGCCCCAGATATGGCAGACAAGGGAAAATTGACACCCTACTGTGCAGGCAGTGACCTGAAAGTCTTTGGAGGACAGGGGTGGTGCAGAGGTGGGATATCAAGTACCTCCAGAACTGGCAGTGGAGTCCACAACACCATGCTATGCCAACCTAGTCTGAAGGCTGCCATCTGCAGTCTCAGCCATCTGGAGGAAAACACAGCAATGTAGAAAGGCCTTCTCCACCCCACCCGCATAAATGCTGCCATCTCCTTTCCAATTCCTCTCACCCACTCCAACTTTACTACTGTATCTACCTGCCAATAAAGCCTATGCCACTCTCTGTCAGCCACCACAACTCCTGACAGCATTAACCCTGCTTGCTCTCCGTGCGTGAGGCCCTTCCCCACCTGCATCAGATGTGACAGTTTTGCCAACTGGTGAAAGCCATCAGCTAGTATTGGAGCAAGCCCTGAGATGTAGGTGCCTGATGTCCAACATAGAGGTCCTTGAGAGTAAGTGGTGCGCTGAAGTTGCCAGGTGCCTGCTTTGGATTCTATGTCAAGAATTCTGGATATTTAGCTTCCACACAATGGGTGGAAAGATACATATTTGCATATTAATGAGATGAGATGTGCAGTTAATAAAGTCATTAACAATCAACCATCTGAGTTAATAGACAAGTGACCACTGCCCAGAGAGAATCTTGCCTCCATGCCTGTGACATATTCAAAAGATGTAGTGAGTTGTTCCTGATATCAAGATTGGCCCCACTGCATGATTTTGCCACAGATCTTGCCTTAGCCCATGTAGTTCAGCCCCCTATAAGACCCGGCCCTAACAGTCTGAGCTCTCTTTGTTTCAATGATTTTGAGTCTGCCCACACAATATTAGGTGAGAAATTCAGCAAGGGCTATCTCTTGCCTCATCCCTCTTCAATTTATTGTTGAAAGCTTGTAGAAATTTGGCCAGCTTGCAAATCATTTGATATGTAGCAGCCATTTTAAAGGTCCAGCAAAATCAATTTTATAAAGAAGAAAAGTGCAGCTTTTAGCAATTTGTGATATCCTTTGTTTCCCCATAGACATGACACTTATAATATTTAATTATGAGCAGTGCAGCTGTTCCAGCCAACAACATCAGTCAAATTGATGAGTGAGGAGAAGAATTTTGAGATTAGAGGTGATAGCATGCGATTTAAATTCTTGTTCGAAAAAAGCAGCAAGAGAGATTGTATTACCCTATATATATATCTATTAATTTTAGTGAAGTTTTAAAATTAGAAGTATTTTGCATTCTTGTCTATCTTGAGTAACAGTTCTGCTCAAACCAATGACTTTTCACATTCTTGAAAGATAGATGAGGATATTGATATACTTTTATTGATATGGGATTATACTAACTGCTATTTACAATTTATATGAACATGGAATTATCTGCAGTTCCACATAATCATTCACTACCATGGTAATTTTATAAATTAAATAACGATATGCTTATTTACTGAAAATAAACCAATTGGCCACTGTTAACAAGCATGGTTTTTTTTTCCTTCTGGCAATTAAAAGGGGAAAATTGACATGGCAAACAAGTTAATACTTCTATATGATAACTGCCAGAAAGCCATGAGAACTTCAACTAAATTTCACCAGCATCATTAAGTACGTCAGATTCTGTTCCATGAGGTACTACAGAATGTAAATTCATATTGTGGCCTTAAAAATCTGGCATCTCTAAGAATGATACACAAATCACTGGCAAAATAGAACCACAATGGGCAGAATTTAATGACCATAGTGATGGAGTCAGAGCTAGGGAGAAAAGACATGATCTGCGGACTTCTCCTGTTTTTGGTCCCTTACTCCTATCCCACATGCTGACATTTCACAATCCTCTTACTTCATTCAGAAGTTGGAACAGGTGTCAAAGTATATTTCCCTCTGCCCAACTGTCCTCTTGAGATTTTCTCAAGAGCTATTTTTTGATTTTCAATAACCATTTTTACTTTCTCACTAACTTCGTTATTCAGTGACGCAATCTCGTAGTAACAACACCAATACTTCTGTTGACATTTAAGACATCTGGTCTCCCACAGAAGCAGAAGTAGAAGAATGCATCTATATACTGAGTACTAACCAACCTATCATTAAACTCAAGGCTATAACACTCAAGGAAAACATTAATCTCATATTCCCTGCAGTATTTAAATTGACACAAGATAGCTGGCAGTTCGCAACATTCCTTTTCTCAATAGCTAGCACACCTCTATTGACAATGGACTGTCAGTCTAAAACTGCTTCCATAGAGTAATGAGGTCACAAATAATGCATTTCCATGACACATACTCAAAACTGCAAGATTTTAACAAGGAAATTACAAGCCTTTTTACTGCATCTCAGATCTCAATGGCAGATTTAAATGTAATAATTAACACAGTGTTCATTACAATAGCACCCACTGCATATAGCAACTACCGAATATATGCAACCTTAAACTAGAGATTCCACATTCATTTGCAGGGAAGTAATCACTGTATTCCTGGTTCCTTGTTAGCTGAGTATCCATTTGTTGGCAGGTTTAAAATTGTTCACTCTCCTTTGTGTCCCTGTCCCCCAGCCCTCATCTTCAGTGATTGAATTTTCTGTGTGCTTTGGGAGTACATTTGCCCTCTGCTCCCGTATGTTTTTGTGCATTTTAGATGGCCAATACGCCCCTGTAGCATGGACACAAGTGATTATCACCACTGGGTTGGAGGGTAATTTAAACCTTTCTAATGCCTTGTTTGGGCTTGTGCCAACACCTAGTGAGCTGGTAGAATCCCTTGCATATTTTATCTGGGAAGCCATTCTAAGGTAATCAGGCGCTTAACGGCATAGCATTGGTCCTCTCATCAAATTATACCTACAGTCAGGTGGATATCACACTCCTAAGAGTTTATGACCAATCAAGGGTCAGTTGCTGGTCAAATGCTCACACTACAATACTGGTACTACAGTGGTTGTATCATGTGGATTACCAGTGGATCTCCATATAGAGTGAAGTAAGATGAAATTTACACTCTCATAAGTGAATATGAAAAGACTGTATTAAACATATGTATTTATGAGTCATGGTAAGAGATACATCCTCAAAATCTTGACAGATTCAGTGTTCCATTCCACAGGATGGGACTTGCAGGGCATTAATTGAGGAGGGTTCAGATATATGGGGTGTCTCACTATGATGCCCCTTTCATCTGGGTGCAGGACCTCTCATTCAGAGAGGTCGACAGTAGATAGGTGCTAAACCTAACAACCTCTGCTGGCTAACTCGCTGGGAAACAGTCTGCATGCCATTGGCTGAGTACCAGTGATGGCTGTGATCAGGCTCTTAAGTGGCTACCTCAGAGGTTCAATTGACCTCTGGTGGGAAGGTCATCTATTAGTCTTCCAGCTCTGAACATGATTAGCAGGAGAAAGGAGGGCTAGTGGATCTTCACACTTCACCCTCTCACTTGATCACATACCCCTCTCCAATTCTAAACTCATTAGGGTGGAGAGGGCATTAAGTTCCATTCATAAGGTGTGGATGTCTCTCTGCTGCCAAACTGGAATCATTGATACTTTTTGGAAATGGCTTGGTTTCTTCAACTTAGCTCAGTGCATGGCATTCACACATGACCTGTCAATGAGGTCCAATTTGAGAATGACTCATCAGCTACTTCCTTTCAATTATATTGAGACTGATGACTGTTAACGTCATTGAGAAACACACCTAAACAGAGATGTCATTGGGGTTTACTCCATTCATGGTTCGGATATTTTCATGTTAGTTTGATCAGTTGTCTAATTCTTGTCACATCAATAGATATTAGATCATGATGGGCATGGAGAGACAATGATTTGTATCATTCACAAAGCAAATTAGTTCATTATCATGAAATGTGTACCCGATAAACTATTCATCATCTGTAGCTCCCTCTGATGAAACAACATCATACTATTCTTCCTTCTGGAACTCTTCAAAGAAAGGTAAATTTAGCATGTATCAGACAGCCTTGTCTAACTTTGTTTTGTTAGTCACATCAGACAACTTCAGAACAGATACGGGTGCATTTGGAAAATGTTCCACTGGAGCAAGAAGGGAACTATTGACAACAGAATGAGCATAGACATTAAATCTCATTTCAGAGTTGATCAGAATTCTGTAATTTCACACAACTCAATTCAACCCTGGAGTGCAGCTTAGAGACAGGCTGTGATAAATATGAAATAGACATGTTGAAGCCGAAGGAAATTGACTGTGTCTTATAGATGTTGAGCTGTAACAAAAGTTTGCATCAATCAGGACTGGTTACTGAATAGGCAGCCAGTATAGCGACTGTAATGAGACAATGATGATGATTAGAGCCTTACACAAACTGACTGCAGACTTACAAAAGGGATGCCAGTAGGTGAGAAAAGCCAATGAGATGAAGTTGCAATCATACATTTTTAAAATGAATTTAACCAGGGTGTTCAAGATTCTGTATGTGAATTTGAAGCAAAATTGGATGGATAGAAGGAGTGCTTAAGAAAATGGCATATAAAAGAGAAAACTAGAAAGAATGCATCCAAAGTCCTTGGAGAGTAAAGACAAGCTGACAAAAGGAACTTAACTTAAAAGGATAGGATACTGAATCTACTTTTTAGAAAGCAGGTAATAATGAATGTTTTAGTTTGACTCAGAATAATTTTTGAAGATAGGGATTTTGAATGAAGGAAATATGGCAGTTATACTGAACCTATAACAATCTCAGAATGTTCTCTTACAACATACAATGACCAAACAGTTTGTTTTTATTGGTATTGGATGAGGGATAAGTGCTATTTAAGACACTAGGAGAAATCCCTGCTCTTCTTCAAAAACTACCACAACCTAAATTATATACCCACATCTCTGGAAGCAGAGGTTGGATTTCAGAACTTGTATTCAGGAGCAGTTAATGGATTTCATGAATGAAGTAATAATTTCTAAGAGCTAGAGAAAGGGAAGGATTTGAATGACTTGAAGAAACTGAAATAGGGCAGAAGAAGGAAGAAGCAGTGGAGATAATGATTTTCATAATGATGTAGTACTTCAGAATGAGGCATACACTCAGTTTGGCTATGAAGTCTGAAAGATAATGTCTGGAGTTAGAGAAACGGCGCTGAAATAATTAGGTCATCACTTTATGATCTGGGGAAGAAAAATGAACAAAGACTATGGAGTCATGCAGATAGATGGGAAAGAGGAAGTAGAGGTGATGAACTTGCTCTGTCATGTTTCCGACATTTCAAATAGCATTACCTTGTGTGAGAAATCTATCGTAGACATGATTGTGCAAGTCTATTCAGGAGAGGATGCTTATTGGGGGGTAACAGGCAGGTGGTTTCAGGCAGAGGTTAAAGATGAGGTGTCAGAATACAAAGCTTGAATGGAATAACAGAACAGAGGCAATTTTAACACAGCCCATATTGTTTCCATTTAAGCACAGGATGAAATACAGCACATAGTTGGACAGGATGTTTCATTGAGAGAGACAGATCGCTGTTAGTGAAAAATAGTTGTTAACTTTAACGACCAAAGAGCAGAAATGATGGAGTCAGATTCGACAGTGGGGAATTAAGCAGCTCACAAGACTTCACAGGTAAAAGCTAAAGCTTTGTGTTGGCATCATGAAGGCTGCCCAGATTTAGTGCAGAGGAAATCCACGAATATAGTAGGATGGCACAATAGTTCATCAGAAAATTAACAATGCATGTGGAATGGGATCAGCAAGGACATTATGAAACAAGAAAGAAAAATGAGGGAAATGTAGTTATGGTGTTCAATATTTTGTCTCAGAATTTAGTCTGATTGATTTGATTTACTATTATTACATGTACCCAAGTACAGTGAAAAGTTTTGTTTTGCACGCAATACAGGCAGATCGTCTCATGCAATGATCATAGGGTGATTGAACAGAGCAAGGAATAATTGAGGTTTAAATGTGCAGAACAATTGTAAGAAATATGAGAATAAGCCTTACTGTAGAGAACCCGCAGAGCCGCCCTATGCCAGTACCATCTTGACAAATACATATTCTATTTATCAAAAGTCACCTAACTTTAATAGATATGCTGATATAAATTGCCTAATTTCAGATAATCTTTGCTAAAATTTGCTACAATTCTTAGGTTAGGAATTTGCTCTGCAATTTTTGTTTAATTATCCTCCTGTGTTAAAGTCACTACATAAAAATAGTTCTGATTAAACTTTGCCACTTTTCTCGAAACACCCTCCCAGTTGATGTAGTGAAGTTGCTATGAATGTTGGGAGAGGGGTGGTTTGGGGGTGGGGAGTGATCTGGTGAATAACCCCAACGTGTTGGTAATTTAATTGCTGCGGGATTAGAGCAAGCAGCTGAAGGTTTAGTGCTGTGATTCTCCTTAATATCAAATGCCTTTTAAAATAACAACGGTTGCCATTGTTACAGTCATAAAGTACAAACCATACACATTTATAATTGCCATTTTCCTGTGTCTCCTTTCAAGTTTAACCAAAAGCCAAGTGCAGAGCTTTGTCAAGAGTTAGAATATCTGAATATTCTGCAAGTAATAAATCTTCTATTACTTCAGTGCAGTGAAACAAGTTCTGCATATTTGCCACTTGACCTCTGCTTTTCCCTTGTGATATCATTTCTGGAGACAGTACAGGTCCACTCCAGCACACAGCTTCCCACTCAGGTAATATTTTACACGTGTCTCATCCGTTGCTTTACTGAGGTACAATGATTACAGTCTGTTAGGACAGTTTAGGCTTAATTGCTTTAAATGGACTAATTTGGACAATATGAGGCAGAATATTCCCTCAGCTATTTTGAAATTATAATTTCCCACCACAAACAGATATCATGCTGCACAGTTCTAATTCATTTAAATGTATATATGCTGGTTAAAACTCGATACCCGTGTTCTTTTAACCCTTTCAATGCCAATGTGATTTGCCATTTTTAAAATAGGTTCACATACTCTCCAGCCTAAATAGCAGGTGGAAATAAGATTTCTCCATCATTCTGTGCATTGTGTGTTCTTGTGCTAATTAGGAAATATAAATTGCTAAGAGGAGGGTTTTTGCACATTGGGCCTTTGTCCAGTGGGAATTCTGTGGAGGCTGACCAATCTAATTTCCTTTAGAACCTTTAACAGCTGTCAAACAGAAAAGACTTTCATCCCATTTCCAAATCCCAGAGGTAAAAGGACTACATTTTAACCTTCCACCTCTGCATTATACAGTCCATATCTTCAAATTTCTAATACTCAGTAAAATAAAGTTAACCACCAAAATGTAATGGGCCACTAATCATTTTTTAAAGGAGAAACTAAATCCCAGAGATCAAGTAATTCCTTCCATGCTATTATAATGAATCTTCTCTTTAATTACTGTGAATATTTCTCATCTGTTAGTTAAACCTTTGGTCCTGCATCCCTTGTTCACTTATTAAGTCCCCCTCAGTTGTCATAATATCCTGTTCCTGCTCAGGATTATGGGTAAGTAATATTAGTGAGGAGTTTTACTTGTCATACAAAATCCCCATGGCTGTAGTTTAATTACCTGATACTTTCCTATGGTTTGGAATTTCCTCAAAACCATTTCCAGAGAAATTGCTATGAAATATATGCTGATTTCTATACCATATTGGTAACAGGATCTTATGCCTAAATTAGTAAGTGAGCATATTTGTTGACAGCAGAACGTACACAACTGCATGAAGGTAATTGAAAATGGAACACTGAAACGAAAGAACATAAGTCTCAATATGCAGCACAGAATTGTGAAAATTAACATTAATCTTTCCCCTTTTGCTTCAACACCACCAACTCCTTATCCCAAGCACATTTCCCTCTCTTAATTGCTGGGTACCATTCCTAATGACATTCAGCTATGACCTTTTGCAGTCTATTTTCATATACAGCATCCCCAAACTATCAATAAGGGTAGCAGATGAGCAAGAAATGAAGAAAGGAAGTGAAAATTTGTCCTGAATGTTAAATTTAGATCAGATTCTAGATCTATGGCATTACTGTGTGCTTTCCCCATAACCTATCTTGCCCCCCACTTTCACATAAGAACAAGAGTGGGCCATTCAGCTGTCCAAGTATTCTCTGCCACTCGTTTAGATCATGGCAGATCTTATCTCAACTCCATCCAACTGCCTTATCTCCAGATCTTTTATACCATTTTCAAACAATAATCTATCAATTACAGTTCTGAAATTTTCAAGTTTCCTAGTCTCAACAACTATTTGTGAGAAAATGGGCTAACATCTTCTGCCAAGATGGTATTGTGGCTGAGTGGTTAGTACTGCTGCCTCACAGTGCCAGGCTGCTGAGTTCAATTCCACCCTCAGGTGACTGTCAGCGTGCGATCTTTGTATCTGTGTGGGTTTTCTCTGTGTGCTCCAATTTCCCCCCCAAAAGTCCAAAGATACGTAGTTTAGATGAATTGGCCATAGGAAATGCAGGATTACAGAGACAGGGTGGGATGTTTTTCAGAGGGCCAATGTGGAATTGATGGGCTGAATGGCCTGCTTCCACACTGTAAGGATTCTATGAAATCAGATCCTTTTCCCTCTTTTGTACCGTTTTGGTTATTTGGTAAAACATTAACATGCCCATTGGAAAGAGTATCAGAGATAATGGGAACTGCAGATGCTGGAGAATTCCAAGATAATAAAATGTGAGGCTGGATGAACACAGCAGGCCAAGCAGCATCTCAGGAGCACATTGGAAATGTCAGTTTTGCATCTAAGGTGTTCTGAATGCACAAATGGGAGAAGGAGCTGAGGGCCAAAAACATTTGAATGCATAGATGCTGACAGCACGTCGGTTAAGTATAGTCCAGATGGAACTAAGAATTTGTTGCCTAAAAAGTATTAACGTTGCACTTGTGGTTTGTTTCATGTTACATGGGATTGCGATAATGCTCGTTAATTACCTGTCATATCAACCATCATTGCAATCAGATTTGAACAACACTGACAGACTGAACCCAATACAAATCCAGACAACTTGTTAAGTACCTTGACAGATAGTCCAATAAAAAATAAGTATGCATGGCATACTGAAGTATACGGAGTTGGTGTACTGATAATATTGTCCCGTATTGTTGTCTGATGCAACATACAACACAAAGTCTCCATTTATTGCATTATACTGAATTAAGACATATAAGAACATAAATTACTCTCCTCATTTTTCTGTTCTACCATTCATTTAAGTCATTGCTAATCTGTACCACAACATTATCTATTTGCTTTTGTGAGCATTGTCTTATAGGAATAATTTGGACAAGCTAGGTTCGTTTCCACTGGGGTTCATAAGAATGAGGAGTGACGTGACTGCCCTTACATTGACATGGTGGATGTGGAAAAGATGTTTCTTCTTTTGGCCCAGGCCAGAACTAAGGAGCACACTTCTAAAGTTAAGGGGTCACATTGTCAAAGCACTTTTTTTTAAAAAAATCTCTTTTCAATGAGAGTTGAATGACTTTGAAACCCTCTGCCTCAGAAAACATTGTAAGTCAGGCCATGGAATACTTTTCAGGCAGAGGTGGATAGATGGATATGTGGATAAATTCTCTTCTGAGGCAAGAGAATCAAGGGTTATCAAAGATAGATGTGAATGTGGAATCTGAAGCTCCAACACTGTGAAAACAGGCCATCATCGAGTCCATACCGATCCTCTGAAGAACATCCCACCAAGATCCATTTGAATGATGGAGCAGGTTGGATAGTCCGCTTCTGCTCTATTTTCTACGTTCATACATCTATTGATGTTTTCCCATAACAAAAATGGACTGAAAATATCATTTGGCCAAGCATCCATAGCCTTTTAAAGGAGAGATATCCGAATTTCCTTTACCTCTTGTGAGAAAAAGTTTCCTAATGCTTCCTAGATGACCTAGCTCTAATTCTGAGATTATTTATGGACAGAAAATAATTTTGCTGTTACAACGAATACAAGTCAAACTGCCATCTGCATGAACATATTAAGGATTGCAGGAGCCACAAGACAAAAGAGCACCATCTGTGACTGAACAGTCCAGAAATAGTCACAGTTAAAACAGGTGTTGTGCTGAAGGCGTCTACTTAATGAATGAAATTGGATTTTAACAAAAGCATAGCCAGAAGGAAATCAAAGGAAAAAAAGACAGAATTGAGAGAAATAAAGCCTATTCAGCATGAAATCAATAAGCTAACAGAAGTTTTAATTTATACTTTCAGATATTTGTGCGCCCTAATATTTCAATTGGAAGGAAACAAAAGATGAAGCTTTCTTTTTTTTATTATGCACTTGCAGAACCATAAAAAGCAGCCTCCAAGTCTTTGAGAAGATCAGTGATGATTTTTCAAAGGTGGGTACTTTACATCAGAATGTCCTCCACTAGTCAGCCTTCACATTTCTCGAAAGGACTCTGCATAGTAACCACCCAGATAGAGTGAAACAGGGCAGTGACTTTTCTTTTAACTAGCACAATGAGGCGATTGTTAGTCAAACTGTCCTGTCAGTTGTACCCAATGCTATTTCGTACAATTATGTTCGGTACTTTGTCAGTGTGCAGACTGTCAACAGTCTGCAGTCTTTACACTGGCCTAAACTTTTTCTAACAAGAATGATGCTGGCTATTTAGCATACATCCAGATATAGAACCTACAGGCAGAGATCATCGTGTGACTGGCTTGTCTGCTGGCTTTCATCCTCAATAACCCATGCAATACGACCCAGAGTAAGTTTGAAAAATCTGGCTGGTCTCACCTACTTCAGGAGTTTGTTGCTTCTCACAAAAGATTGAACTTGTTCCTGTGCCCCAATTCTCTAAGGTGTTGCTTATTACTTAAGATTGATAGGACCTTTTCTGGGTGAAGAGGTCTGAGGAGACAAGGACATTGATTGATTAACTGCATTAGTCTACAAATGTCCATTGGATCCCCTGGACCCAGTCAACCAGGAAATACCTGCAGGAGATATCAAATGACCATAAGGAAGTTTAATTTAATCCAACAGGATTGTTGGATTTTGAACTCATTGGCATGGGGGAATTTGGAAAGAAATGCTTTTAGAGCACAGCTTCCCATGACCAGATTTGAGATTTGTAAAGAGTAATGAGGGAGAAGAGTTGAGGGCAAACTTTTCTAAGCTAGTCCTGACAGGCTCTTTTCTAAGTCTGGAGCTGCATGGTTGACTGATGATCAAAAAACAAGGTCCCAAACAGGGCGACACGGTGGCTCAGTGGTTAGCATAGTGCCAGGGGCCCGGGTTCGATTCCACCCTCGAGTGACTGTCTGTATGGAGTTTATACATTCTCTCCGTGTCTATGTGGGTTTCCTCTGGGTGATCTGGTTTCCTTCCACAGTCCAAAAATGTGCAGGCCAGGTAGATTGGCCATGCTAAATTGCCCATAGTGTTCAGGGATGTGTAGATTTAGATAGGTTACAGGTGGATGGGTCTGGGTGGGATACTCTGAGGGTTGGTGTGGACGTTTTGGGTTGAAGAACTGTTTCCACACTGTAGGGATTCTATGATTCAAACAAATCAGCACTTCAGCCCATAATGCCGTAGAATATAGAGGTGTATTAACCTATGAGTCTGCCCTACCATTCAATGAGATTATAGTTGATCTGATAAGCCTCAACTCCTTTCTTCAGCCATAACCCTTGATTCCCTTACTGATTATAAATCTGTCTATTTCAGCCTTGAATATACTCAATAAGGCAAACTCAACAGCCCTCTCTGATAAAGAATTCCATATATTCACCAGCTTCTGAGAGGAAAAATATCCTCATGTCTATCTTAAATAAGAGACCCCTAAAGCTGAGATTATGCCCTCTGGTCCTTAACACTTCCAGAAGGGGGAACAATCTTTCCAGATCTACTCTGTCAATCCCCCTAAGTACCATACATGTTTCAATAATGTCTCCTGTCATTCTTCTAAACTTTAATGAGTACAAGCCCAATGTATTCGACCTCTTCGATTAAGAAAAGCCCTTGATGCCTGGGATTCACTTAGTGAACTTTTTCTGGACTAGCTTCACTGGGCAGTATATCATTCCTTACAGAGGTGGATAAAGATTGTTCAAGTTGTCATCTCACTAGTGCCTTGTATGGTTTTAGCAAGACCACCCTACTTTTATACTCTATTGCCTTTGAGATAAAGATCAACATTCTGTTGGGTTCCCTCTTGCCCAAAAACCAGTGTGCTTGCTCTAATGACTCCTAAATGAGAACTCAAAATCCCTCAGTACTGCAGCTTTCTGCAGTTGTTACAAAAACAAAGTTGCTGGAAAAGCTCAGCAGGTCTGGCAGCATCTGTGGAGGAGAAAACAGAGTTAACGTTGCGGGTCCAGTGACCCATCCTCAGACCCTTCCTTTTTTATGCAGTCATTATCCATTTAAAAAATAGTCAGCTGTTTTATTCTTCTTATCAAAGTGCATAACCTCATTCTTTCCCCATATGATATACTGTCTGCCCGGTTTATTTTGCCCACACGCTTAACCTGTTTATATCCATCTGCAGACTCTTTGTATCATCTTCACTGCCTGCCTTCCCACTGTTTCATGCCATCCATAAACTTGGCGATAGTACATTCAGCTCCCTCATCCAATCATTAATATATATTGCAATTAATTTTAGCCCCAGCTATGTCATTACATTACTTATAGGTTGCCACCCTGAAAATACAAACTTAATTTCAATTCTCTGTCTTCTATTAGTTAGCATCCCTTTATTCATACTGATAAACTAGCCCTAACGCCATGGGCTCTTATCGTATTTAGCAGCCTTACATGTGATACCTTATCGAATGCTTTTTAGTAATCCAATAATATTACATCCACTGCTTCTCCTGTACCCATCCTGTTTGTTACCTCCTCAAAGAATACAAAAACATTTGTCAGCTTTGATTTCCCTTTAATGAAACTGTTGTGACTCTGCTTGACTAGATTATACATTTCTAAATGCTTTGATATTACATCCTTTATAATAGACTATTTGCGTCCTTTACAATGAAGACTGTGGCAAAATATTTGTTCAGCTCCCCCACAGTTTCCTGGTTCCCCATTGTCATTTCCTTAGCCTCATTCTCTAAGGACATAGAAACAGTTAACATTTTGAGTCTTCAGTACTGAAGAAATCATTCTGGACTCACAACATTAACTTAGTTTCTCTCTTCATAGATGCTGACAAATCTTTTGAGCTTCTCTAACATTCTCTGTTTTTGTTTCAGATTTCCAGCATCAGCAGTATTTTGCCTTCATTCTCTGAAGGACTTAGATCTAATTTAGCCTCTCTCTTCCTCTTAACGGATTTAAAGATACACTTTCTCTTGACTGTTTTTGGTCATCTTTTGTTGGCTTTTTAAACTTTTCCAATCTTCAATTTTACCACTAAACCTTTCCATATTGTATGTATTTTGTTCTTCTTTCTTTCAATTTGATTTTGACCATGTGACTGGGGCTTTGGGCTGAGACACTCATAATGAGGAGGTTTTGATGTTCCTTCATCAGAATCCATTCCACTTTAGTTGCAGATAACTATAAAACAGTTTGCACCAACTAAAGCCATATTGGGTTTCAATCACCTTCTTTGTTCAGAATTGGCTGAGCTAGACCAACTTAGTTGTCTACCAGCCCTTATAGTTGGCTTGTCTGGAATGTAAATGGATTTGTGTCACCATAGTACCAAACGATAGGGATGTTCTCTCATTCGAGAGAGAGGACTGGTGGTGAGTTAATCTGAGGGCTACCATACCTCAGGTTTGTGGAGAGATTGAGAAGGAGAATCCATCATGGTAACCTCAGACAGTGATGGGAACTAAGCCCAAACTGTTGGCATCACACTGCTTCACAAACTAACCATCCAGCCAACTGAGCTCAGACAAAGCAAGGACTGTCACATGCAGGAAATGGTGAGTTTGCTGTAATATTGGTAATTGCTGGACATTCCTGGATGCAGTTAACTTGTTCATTTTGTGCTTCATTGTAGTCATTTCAAATCTGGCCAAAGTCTGTACTTTAAAAAAAATGAATTTATACAAATTAATATAGTTGTCAAAAATGCATTTTAAGATCACTCTTTTCTTACCTTCTGGCCAATACAACAGGTTGAAAGTTTGAAATAAAATGAAATGTATCTTTGGCATATTACCCTAGACCTTCTTTCTGCTCTGCTTTACCCTCTTACCCACACATATCCCCCTATGCTACCTTCCCCCACCCTGCTACAGGTTACCTTCCATTCCTATCTTACCCACACCTCACATTCTACTCATGTCCTTCCCCCAAGCTTGTCACATTCCGTCTTCGCCTCAAACTTCCGCTGAGTCATGTCACCCAGTCTCTTCCTCGCCCTCCACTCATGCACATGCTCACACCCTACCTTGCCTTCATTCCCCTGCCATTCCTACGTGTTGCTTCACCAATACGGTCATGTATCAAACCCATCAGTCCAAATGTCTGACGCAATCTTAGAGACGAGTTGATGTCAGAGTCAGCATCTACTCCAGCACCAGCACTTAAAGTAGTCAGAATCTAATTTCACATAGAAATTAGATTCAAAAATCAATAAGCAGAGAGTTTTTACAGTGTAATGGCAACTGGATACTAAGCTGTACCTGGTGGTGATAACAAAGTGTGGAGCTGGTTGAACACAGCAGGCCAAGCAGCATCTCAGGAGCACAAAAGCTGACGTTTCGGGCCCAGACCCTTCGTGGTGAGTTTGCTCATGACCAGGAAAACAAACAGCCCCACAACTTGAGTGTGTAAGGACAGGCAGCTGGAACAGGTGTCTGTTGTAAACCTTAATCCCGCTGTGCAGTGTTTTGCATAAATCAAGGCAGATGTGAGATAACAGTATACACAATTCATTTGGAATTGTTTTGTCATGTGTTTGAAAATAGACAGAAGACATTTATTAAGGACACTTCGTTGCACTTCCTTAAAGAACCATTGGCTTGGGTAATCAATTTTCCAAAGTTCTTCGAAAAGCTCCAAATCCTATTAAGATATTGCAGTGTACTGTAAAGCTCGCCGTCTGTGAAGGTAGTGTTTCTGCAGCTAACTAAGATAATCTTCCCTCTCTGTGTTTTCTGTAAATACTGAGCATCTTGGGAGCAGCCCATTTAGTGTTGAAATATTTTGACTAGACTAACTAATGTAATGAGGGGGTGCTATAAAGAAAAGCAGATAGCAGAAAAATCTGTACACAAATAAAACAAAAATGGCTCCATGAAATATTACCAATCTAATAATATTCACCGAGACATTGATTAGCAATTTTGTTTGTGTATTGTTAAATTTCTTTCAGAAGTGTAGTAAACAGTGATTGTTCATTTTGCAGTTTCAGAACTTAAAATGCAGATTTATCTAAAGAATGAGCTACAATTAATTTTAAAAAATGCTTTAAGGTTTAATTTTCTACTTGACAATTCATAATATTAAGTACATAAATTTATATATATTTGTGTATCTGAATATATACAGTACTGGGAAAAGTAGACGGAACATTTTCTTCTGTACAGGCAGTCCCGATGTTGTGAACAGGTTCTGTTTTTGGAGTCCATTCGATTTGAACACAATGGAGGAAGTGTAACGGAGCCATTTGTGAGTACAGGGAATGTTCAAGCGGGTCTTTAAAATGAGAGATGGTAAGAACTGCAGATGCTGGAGTCAGAGATAACAACGTGTGGAGCTGGATGAACACAGCAAGCCAGGCAGCATCAGAATAGCAGGAAAGTTGATGTTTCAGGCCTGGACCCTTTTTCAGAAATTACATTCCTGTATGAGATTGCGTTTGTAAGAGCGAGCGTGCCTAAGTCCGACGTTCGAGCTCCCCTTATAATCTATTTATTTATCTACTTTCCAAATCTGGTAACATGCATAATGTCTAATAGCAACCTTGTGAGTATGGATTCTTTTGTATAAGTAAATCATTAGCCTAAATTTACATAGTTTTGACCATTAACAATATCTGTACTGTGTTGATAGGGCCTTGATTGTGACAAAAGAAAGAATTAACGTTTCGGTTCCGGTGACCCTTCCTCAGAACCTCCAAGGAAGGGTCACAGGACCCGAAACGTTTTTTCTTCACAGATGCTGCCAGGCCTGCTGAGCTTTTTCAGCAACTTCTGTTTTTGTTCCTGATTTACAGCATCCACAGTTCTTTCGGTTTTTATTTCCCCTTGGTTGTGTTGTACTAGGATCGTCTTTTGGATCGATATATGTATAGTTGCTCAAAAACAAAGTTCAGCACATAACTGGGAGAAACAAAGTTAATAGTGAGGGCGATGGTGGGAATGTTAACTTTAGCCCTCAAACAAAGATGAGTTGAGTCAGGTGAAAATGTTAAAATTTTAAAAGTCTCAAAGATGCCTTGGAACTGCCTGATTCTAGGTTGAAAAGTGGGGCATTTAGCAGGTAGTTAACCCTCTCCAATCGGGTTGTTTATTGAAGCACTAACTCAATAGTAGCATCTCCAATTTAATTTGCTCAGTGCCGGCAAGTTAAACTTTGAGAAAAAGTGAAGGACTTCTGTAATATTGCCTGTGGGACCCTAAGACTTTCTAGAAGCAAAACAAGACATTGTGTTCATAAAAAGGCAAAATGCTTTGGATACTGGAAAACTGAAACAGACACAGCGAATGTTTGAGCAAACTTAACAGGTCTGCCAGCGCTTGTGGAGACAGAAACAGTTAATGTTTTGAGTCTGGTATGACTCTTCTACTGAGCTGGAAGCTATTGGAACTTTTCGCAGAGGCTTGTGGCAAAAGATAAAGGAGTTGTTAATGGAAGGGAAAGAGAAAAAAGATGTAAAATGTGCATATGTTAAGGTGTGAATGCTTCTTTCAATTTAATGTATTGCATTCACTGCCCACAATCTAGGATCCCTTCCATTGGTGTGGCCAAACACAGACTGGGTGAATACTTTGTTGAATGCCTCCAGTTCTGATGAAGAGTCTTGGCCCAAAACATCAGCTTTTGTGCTCCTAAGATGCTGCTTGGCCTGCTTTGTTCATCCAGCTCCACACTTTGTTACCTCGGATTCTCAAACATCTGCAGTTCCCATTATCTCTGTCCACAGGAATAACCCTGATCTCATAGTTGCTTGCTGTTTCTATAAACCACCTTGCTGTCATGCAAACATTTCTGCCTTGGACCTGCTGCAATATTCCAAGGAAGCACAATGCAAGCTCTAGGAACACATCATTTTCCATTTTGGCAATTTACGGCCTGGAGGTCTCAATATTGAATTCAGTAACTACAGAAATTTATGCCTATTCTGCATTGTTCTTACATTGTCTGCAACCTAACCGACACATTCTTCTCAAAAACTAAAAGAACTGTAGACGCTGTAAAGCAGAAACAATAACAGAATTTGCTGGAAATGCTCAGCAGGTTTGGCAAGTTCTGTGGAATGAAGTCATATTTAACATCATCATTTGAGTGACCTTCCTCAGAACTGAATCCCACGTGGATTCCAACTCAAGTTCTTTCCTTCACTTTGAATTGATCCAGGCTTATAGCTATCTTCGTGATGTTCAATGGGTGCAATGTTCAACAGACAGATGTTCTCACCGCATCCTGAGATTCACACTCAGCTCCATGCGCTATTATATGCACACTCTCAACTTCTCTTTCAATACCACTGTGTCATACTGGCTCAGGGCTGGACCACTTCCTAGTTTCAGTTCATCTTCTGGCTCATTCAACATGCTAACGAGAAATGTTTTATTTTCCTTTGAGCATTAAGGCATACAAGATGCAACAACTTAGAGATACCTACAGCTCTCTGGAACCTTTCTCCCCTTCCCTGCCCTCTGATTCCATCCCCTCCCCTAACACCACCACCTGTCATGTATTCACCATCCATCCTTACTTTCCACTGTCCGATGCTGAATATTCAGTCCTCAGCAAAGATCGCAGTTTTATCCCTCTTCACCCCCACCTTAATGAATTTCAGGCGTGACATAGCGGCTCAGTGGTTAGCACTGCTGCCTCACAGCATTAGGGACTGTTGTTTGATTTCACCCTCGGGTGACTGTCTGTGTGGAGTTTGCACATTCTCCCCATGTCTACATGGGTTTCCTTCGGGTGGCCTGGTTTCCTTCCACAGTCCAAAGATGTGCAGGTTAGGTGGATGGGACATGCTAAATTGCCCAGTGTCTAGAAATGTGTAGATTAGTTGGATTAGCCAGGGGAATTTCAGGGTTATGGGGGAGGGTAGGAGGTGGATCTGGATGGGGTGCTGCTTGGAGAGGCAGTGTGGACATATTGGACCAATTGGCCTGTTTCCACATGATAAGGAATTAATGACATTGAACTCTTCTTCCTTTGCTTCCTTGCTTTGGACAAGAGTTTCTTTGGACAAGAGTGCTCTCCCCATCCAACAGATCTCTTCATCTCCAAAACTCTCCATCTGCCTGGATCCTCCCTCCAGTCTTTTAGCTGCACTCCACATGCTTATTAAGAACTGTCGATGTGATGCTCAATGGCTCAATTTCTGTGCTCCTCTTATCCACTCCAACCCATCCCCAGGCTCTCAGATCCAACCCTGGATTTGTTATTCTGTCAGTTCCGAGGGAGGGTCACTCAATCCGAAACATTTTTTCTCTACAGATGCTGCCAGAACTGCTGAGCTTTTCTGGCAATTTCTGTTTTTGTGCCACACGTGCTTCTCTATTTTTCTTCTCTATTTTCCAAATATTGACTGGGAACACTATAGTTCGAGTACTATAGATGGGTCAGATTTTGTCCAGTGTGTGCAGGAGGGCTTCCTGACATAGTATATAGATAGGCCAACAAGGGGCGAAGCCACATTAGATTTGGTACTGGGTAATGAGCCCGGCCAGGTTTTAGATTTGGAAGTAGGTGAGCACTTTGGTGATAGCGATCACAATTCTGTCATGTTTTCTTTAGTGATGGAAAGGGATAGGTGTATACCACTGGGCAAGAATTATAGGTGGGGGAAAGGCAATTACGATGAGATTAGGCAAAATTTAGGGAGCATAGGGTGGGGTAGGAAACTGTAGGGGATGAGCACATTAGAAATGTGGAGCTTATTCAAGGAAAAGCTCCTGTGTCTCCTAGATAAATATGTACCTGTCAGGCAGGGAGGAAGCTGTAGAGCGCAGGAGCTGTGGTTTACGAAGGAGGTAGAATCTCTGGTCAAGAGGAAGAAGAAGGCATATGTTAGGATGAGATGTGAAGGCTCAGTTAGGGTGCTTGAGGGCTACGAGGTAGCCAGGAAAGACCTAAAGAGGGAGCTCAGAAGAGCCAGGAGGAGACATGAGAAGTTGTTGGCGGATAGGATCAGGGTAAACCCTCAGGCTTTCTATAGGTATTTAAGGAAGAAAAGAATGAAGAAAGTAAGTTTAGGGCCAATCAAGGATAGTAGCGGTAAGTTGTGTGTGGAGTCAGAGGAGATAGGGGAAGCCCTAAATGAATATTTTTCAACAGTATTCACTCTAGAAAACGACGATGTTGTCGAGGAGAATACTGAGATACAGGCTACTAGACTAGGTGGGATTGAGGTTCACAAGGAAGAGGTATTAGAAATCCTACAGAGGGTGAAGATAGATAAGTCCCCTGGGCTGGATGGAATTTATCCTAGGATCCTCTGGGAAGTCAGGGAGGAGATTGCCGAGCCTTTGGCATTGATCTTGAACTCGTCATTGTCTACAGGAATACTGCCAGACGACTGGAGGATAGCAAATGTGGTTCCCCTGTTCAAGAAGGGGAGTAGAGGCAACCCTGGCAATTATAGACCAGTGAGCCTGACCTCAGTTGTTGGTAAAGTGTTGGAAAAGGTTATAAGGGATAGGATTTATAATCACCTAGAAAAGAATAAATTGATTAGGGATAGTTAGCACGGTTCTATGAAGGGAAGGTCGTGCCTCACAAACCTTATTGAGTTCTTTGAGAAGGTGACCAAACAGGTAGATGAGCGTAAACCGGTTGATGTGGTGTATATGGATTTCAGCAAGGCGTTCGATACGGTTCCCCACAGTAGGCTATTGTACAAAATGCAGAGGAATGGGATTGTGGGAGATATAGCAGTTTGGATCGGAAATTGACTTGCTGAAAGAAGACAGAGGGTGGTAGTTGATGGGAAATGTTCATCCTGGAGACCAGTTACTAGTGGTGTACCGCAAGGGTCGGTGTTGGGTCCACTGCTGTTTGTTATTTTTGTAAATGACCTGGATGAGGTCGTAGAAGGCTGGGTTAGTAAATTTGCAGACGACACTAAGGTTGGTAGAGTTGTGGATAGTGATGAAGGATGCTGTAGGTTGCAGAGAGACATAGATGAGCTGCAGAGCTGGGCTGAGAGGTGGCAAATGGGGTTTAATGTGGACAAGTGTGAGGTGATGCACTTTGGTAGAAGTAACCGGAAGGCAAAGTACTGGGCTAATGGTAAGATTCTTGGTAGTGTTGATGAGCAGAGAGATCTCAGTGTCCATGTACACAGATCCTTGAAAGTTGTCACCCAGGTTGACAGGGCTGTTAAGAAGGCATGCAGTGTTTTAGCTTTTATTAATAGAGGGATCGAGTTCCGGAACCAAGAGGTTATGCTGCAGCTGTACAAAACTCTGGTGCAGCCGCACTTGGAGTATTGCGTACAGTTCTGGTCACTGCATTATAAGAAGGATGTGGAAGCTTTGGAAAGGGTGCAGAGGAGATTTACTAGGATGTTGCCTGGTATGGAGGGAAGGTCTTACAAGGAAAGGCTGAGGGACTTCAGGCTGTTTTCATTAGAGAGGAGAAGGTTGAGAGGTGACTTAATTGAAACATATAAAATAATCAGAGGGTTAGATAGAGTGGATAGGGAGACCCTTTTTCCTAGGATGGTGACGGCGAGCACGAGGGGGCATAGCTTTAAATTGAGGGGTGAAAGATATAGGGCAGATGTCAGAGGTAGTTTCTTTACTCAGAGAGTAGGAAGGGAATGGAACGCTTTGCCTGCAACGGTAGTAGATTCATCAACTTTAGGTACATTTAAGTCGTCATTGGATAAGCATATGGATGTACATGGAATAGTGTAGGTTAGATGGGCTTCAGATCGGTATGACAGGTCGGCACAACATCGAGGGCTGAAGGGCCTGTGCTGCGCTGTAATGTAATGTTCTATGTTCTTGTTTTTTCCTTGTTTACTTTGCTCTTAGTTGAGAGGATCCATTCTCTCCCTTTCGCACCTTAAACTCTACTCAATTTACATCTATTTTTCTTTTCCACCAATCACAACTCCTTTGTCTCTTGCACAGGGACCCTGCTTCTGTCACAAGTTTAAAAAAAAAACATTTTCCAACACCTTCTAGTTCTGGAGAAGAGTCCATCAGACTTGAAATGTTACCCCTGTTTTTTCACTCCACAGATGATGCCATGCCCGCTGAACTTCTCCAACATTCTCTGTTGTGTTTGTTAACTTCCTCCCTACTAGTGGAGTTCCAGCCAAAATCTCACCCAAAGAGTCATGTGTGCCCTTAAATTAAGATTGATAATTCCAGCTTCCCTGGATATCAGGGACAGGGCATCCAGGTTATTGATCTCTCATCAAAATTAACAAAAGTTAAACATGAAATAGGGATTAAGGAAATACAGAGGTAGAAAAATTAGGCATGGGGACTCTGGAATGAAGAACAAATGGAAAGATCTGTGATGCAGTGAGAGGCAGGAGTGATTAGATATAGAAAGTGTGATGCTACAAGACAAAAAGGATTGCAATGAGAAAAATCAAGAAAGAAAGGAAAAGTTTGAAGGAGATGTAAATTGCAGGAACAGATTATCACCAGTAGCCACTGTCTTTAAAAAAAAGGAGTAGTTTTGCATCTGAAATTGCTGAATGTGATGTCAGGTCCAGAAGGCTGTAAAGCGCCTGACTGAAAGATGAGATGTTGTTTCTAAAACTTCTTTGAACATCATAGAAATAGTGTCGGAGGATGAGGACAGAATGGGTACAGGAACAATAAGGTGGTGAATTACAATGGAAAGCAAGCAGAAGCTCAGGGTTAGTGGGAACTGCAGATGCTGGAGAATCTGAGATAACAAGGTGTGGAGCTTGATGAACACAGCAGGCCAAGCAGCATCAGAAGGAGCAGGAAGGCTGACGTTTCGGGCCTAGACCCTTCTTCAGAGAAAGGGTCTAGGCCCGAAACGTCAGCCTTCCTGCTCCTCTGATGCTGCTTGGCCTGCTGTGTTCATCAAGCTCCACACCTTTTTATCTCAGAAGCTCAGGGTGATGCTTGAGGATAGAACAAAGGCATTCAGCAAAACAGTAACTCATAGAGCCATACAGTACATGGACGCTTTGGTCCAATCAGTCCATGCTGACTATAATCCCAAACTAAATTAGCCCCACCTGCCTGTGCTTGGCCCATATCCTTACATACATTTCCTATTCATGTACTTATTCAAATGTATTTTAACCCTTGTAACTACACTCGCATCCAACATTTCCTCTGGAAGTTCATTCCACACACGAACCATTCTCTATGTAACAAGGGTTGGCCCTCATGTCCGTTTAAAATCTTTCTCCTCTTACCTTAAAAACATGCCCTCCAGTCTCAAAATCCCCTATACTAGTTAAAAGGCACCTGCTATTCGCTTTATTTACAGCCCTCTTGATTTGATAAACTTCCATAAGGTCACCCCTCAATCTCCTATGCTCCAGTGAAAAAAGTCCTCGCCTATCCAGCGTGTCCTTATGACTCAAACCCTCCATTTCCAGTGACATCCAGGTAAATCTTTTCTGAACTGTCTTTACTTGATGAAATACTTCCGATAACAGGGTGACCGGAATTAGACAGCTACTCCCGAAGAGGCCTCACCAACTTCCTCAACATAACGTCCAAGCTTCTAAACTGAAAGGTCTGAGCCATAAAGGCGGGTGTGCTAAACATCTTTTCAACTCCCCTGTCCACATGTGATGCGCACTTAAAGGAATTGTGGACCTGAACCCCTAGGTCTCTGTTCTACAACACTACCCTAGGCCCCACTTTCAATGGTATAAATCCTGCCCTTGTTTGTTTTACCAAAATGCAATACCTCACATTTGTTTAAATTCAACTACATCTATCACTCCTCAGCACATTGACCCACTGATCAAGATTTCTTTCTAATCTTGGATACCTTCTTCACTGTCCACTATGCCACTAATTTTGGTGTCATCCACAAAGTTACTAACCATGTTTTCTATATTCTCATGTAAATCATCTATATAAATAATAAATAAAGACACAAGCTATGTCAAACAATATTTTCTCACTGTCCAGTGCCTCAGACACTTCATCTAAGTAAAAGAGTGATTTGTTTAGAATTCTTTTCAATTTAGAATGTTGTACTATACACCCCTGCTTAAACACACCCCACGGTCTTGAGGAATAACACCTCATTTTTTGAGTACCTTCTGCATCTGCCATTTACAGGTCCATTAGATCCATCTCTTGGAACTTGTCACTTTATCATTCATTCTTTCATTGTGCTGTCATCTTTTCTGTCGGCTAATTGCTCCTGCATTTCATGTTATCAAGTTTCCTTTGTGCTTTCTTCACATTTCCAGTTCTCTGCCCCTTTAGCTGCTTAAAGCTTGCTTGATCTCTAATATTTTGTACCTGATCTTCTGGGGTATTTTCAATATTTCCAGTTTTTACTCATATTGTTTATTTACATGAATGCAATATCTGGTGTATGGCTGAACCTACTACAGTTATCATTTACTCTGAAGTACTCACGGTCGACCAAACGCCGGCCAGTGACAGCGTCCAATCAACCCAGTTTCTTTTCTATATTGCAAATGAAGACATTTATTGGTAATGAACTTATGGAGATTTTAAGGCTTTGTTGCTGTCCTATTCCTAAATAATACTGAAAAATGAATGAAATGCAAAGGGAAGTTGTAGCAAATCTTGTAATCATGTTCAGCCCAGAATATTGTTGAAGACAAATTTTCATCAAGCTTATCAACATAACCCACAGGCAAATGTTGTCAGCAGCTACTGCCTTCAAGCTTCTTCTAATATAGCACTGTCAATAGTTGAAGGGAAAATTGCTGCCAGATAAATCTGATGCTGCTGATCTCAAGCCTGCTGAATAGGATATCTTAAGATAACAACTGGTATTATCAAGGATGATTGCTCTCTTTGGAACTTCAAGTGAAAGAAATGGCTTTGATGCTGAATGCTGTTGGCATTTTACACTTTGTGACAAGATGGTGTTCAGTACTGTGCCCCTTCCCCATCCCCGAAAACCTTTCTCAGGCTCCTTTTTGTGATTAACTTATTTAAAGGTCAGCAAGGGGCAAACAGCCTCCAGTTTGCCAGTTGCCAAAGTTATTTGCATGGGCAACCTCTGAGCGACTGACAACTGTTGCCTTACCACAGATTGGAATTCCCCAATCCCTGTCCTCTGCCCTTTCCCATCTGGAAAAAAACCCATCAAATGCCAAAGGACTCACATATATTCCTGCACCCAGCATTCTTTCTACACCAAGCTTGAGTTTCCAGTTCCTTCTACAACTGGTGTCGTGTGACTTCCTCCATAGCCCAAAAAGGAAAACTGTCTCTCTTCACATAGCTATGATATGCAGGCTCAAAAAAAAAGCACATCAGCTGGATTGAAGGCTCTGTTTCTGATTATAAATAACAGTAAATTTCAGCCAGGGGAGTAAAACTTTTGGCTGTAATGCATGTGCCTTTATGTCATGGTTACTGTTTTATCTCCAGAGTGTACACAGTACTGGTGCTAGCCATGCAAATCATTTTAATGACGTCATTGGCCCAAGGAATGTGCACTAGAAGTTTGTACAGTGGGCAGATTGCAATGTCTACCACTGCTCTGAAGAGGCTTTTGTGGTGCAGCGGTAGTGCCTCCAACTTTGGGCCAGAAATCCCTGGTTCAAATCTCTCCTCAAAAAATGTGTAATACAATCCCTGAACAGATTGGTTAGAAAATGTCTACATGATTCTTTGGACTCTTGAGGCAGAGAGGTAGTGTTCCTACCTCTCTGAATCAGGAGACATGGGTTCGAGTCTCACCTATTCCAGAGGTGTGTCACAATGGTGTCATCCTTAAACGCAATGCCCCAGCTATTGCTTTCCCTGAACCCTACACAGTTGAACAGGCATTTAGCTCTAAGAATGAAATACCAAATGCTATTTAAAACGATTGTCAACAATTTTCAACTGAACTGCTGATACATTCTACTTAGATTGTTTCTGGTTTAATTGATGTGTTTGGAGGTTTACACTGCCACTTGCATGTGTTAAGAAGTCAACAGTGTGACAATGCCATGGCTTTAAGAGGTATATTTTGTCTTGTTTTTTTTTAAAAGAGGTTGAGATAGAGGTATTGAGTGGTCTGATCCCAACCAATAAACTGAACAGCCTGTGAGACCTTGGGATTTTCTTGTTTAAGTTGGAACAAAAGAAGCAACATGAAGGGGTGGGGTCAAGCTCCCACAGAACCAGGATTTTGGTTTAACTTTCAGTAGCAGTTGGGGTTTGGAAGCTGCTTTGCATCTCTAAGCCAACGGCAACAAAATGCTTGAAATCCCTCTTTCTCGCAGAGCTTTCTCTTGATGTTCTTTCCTCCTGGACTCGAGAATTGCATGTGAAACAATCTATTTTACAAAATTTGCCTTTGCAAGGGTGTGCGTGTGGGATGTTACTATATTGGAACAGTAGCTATTTAGCAGTTAAATAATTTATTATTCTGTTAAGTTTATGAATAGAGTTAAGTTATTCAATTTTTCTTTCTTTTGTTTTGTATTTTAACTATAGTGTCAGAATAAAGAGTGTTTTGCTTCTAGCCTAGTAGACTAATCAAATTGCATTCAAAACACAATGCCTTTAAACATAGGGAAAAGCTGAGGTCCAAGCTATCTTTTTAAATATATTTTGATGGGGTTTTGTCTGATCCATAACAACAGTAGATGGTGAAGGGCTTCTTATAAATCACTTTTGGAATTTTTTAGAAGTAGGTTTTATTTACACGTGTATTCAAGTACAGGGATACAAGAATACCATGAAAAGTTTGCAATGTCGCCATTCACAGTTCCATTTCAGGTACAAGTTATCTGGATACAAAATCTTAGGTAAACAGTAGAAAAATAAGTTAGAAGTTCAACATTACAGTTCTTGTCAGCACAAAGTAGTAAATAAGAAATAACATTAAAAGTTCCAAATTACAGTCCTTTTTTAGCCCGCAGTCACTCTAGGCTGGCTTACCACATGAGGGCTCAATGTCCCAATCCCTGCATCTTCACGGTGCCAACCCGCCACCAACTCCCAGCCATATCACCACGGGCTGCCAGAGTCCTGCACTGGTGTCACTCCGGGCCCCAGCCACCTCCCGGTTGCCGCTGATCACCAGTGTTCTGCCCAGCCACAGCAACCCGACTGGCAAAGTCTGCACTCTGAGCCATCAGCCACTGCTTTTGCTGCCATTGCCTCCACAACCAAACTCCCTCCAGAAGGTAAGGAGATAGAAAAACTTAAAAAAAAACAAAAAAGTAAGAAAGAGTCAAGAAAAGAAGAAAGAAAAGCAGTTGGAGCAGGCAAGCTCTGGTTCAGCAGCCCTACTCTGCCACCATATGTAAATCTTCCTGGGACTGTAAAGATGACTGTTTTCTTGAACTTCTTTGCCCTGAGTTCTCTAAATTCGACAGCAGAGAGTATTTCCAACATTTTGCATGTTGCTGGAAGGGAGGTGACTTGACATAGCATGTGAAGTGATGAGAATACTTTACCTTCTCCCTTTCCAAATGGAAACAGTACACACAGCTTTACCAGGGTAGTGGTTTTCCCTATGTGTTTCATCATGTAGCAATGCTGCCTCTTAGCTCTCATCTCAAGTATGCGCAGTGTCAGAACCATTGCTGCCGGTTGTGAATAGGGGAGATAATGGGAACTGCAGATGCTGGAGAATCCAAGATAACAAAGTGTGAAGCTGGATGAACACAGCAGGCCAAGCAGCATCTCAGGAGCACAAAAGCTGACGTTACTCTCTGGTGAAGGGTCTAGGCCCGAAATGTCAGCTTTTGTGCTCCTGAGATGCTGCTTGGCCTGCTGTGTTCATCCAGCTTCACACTAGGTTATCTGCCGGTTGTGAATGTCAGGATAAATCATTGGGTTTCAAAATCATCAATTTCTTTATCCTCTACCATTTCTGGCTCCTGTGTCACTCCTGGTCAGTTCAGAATTCAAGAGTATCTGAAAGGGAAATAGCACAAGGTTAAGGTATGGTGAGGAAACTACATGGAAAAGTAGAAGTGCCCATTATGTCAAGCAGGAGAGATTGCAGGAGACAGAGAGTTATGATATGATAAGGAACATCCAATACGAGCATTACTTGCCATGGTTTCAGCATCTCCACTGGTTACAGTTTCAGCCATGACCACCAGTGATGGTGATCATTTTCTCCACAAGTGGTAAGTTCCGGTTGCCTCTGGTTAAGCAATGTTTTGTCCTGTAAGAATGAGGAAAGTGTGTCAGTAAATGTAGTGCCAAGCATTGTAGAATAGTGGTAGTATATGCAAACTGTGATATGTGGGTGTGAGGCTTATAGCAGTGCTAGCTGTATGAAGATGAGGTGAAGCTATAAATGAGTGATGTAATTCATGGCAGATAGAAAATGTTGACAGATGAATGATCTATATGAGGCTAGTGTTTCAGCATTGATGTTATGGTAGTTGAAAATGAATTCTGTGTTTGACCACTCGAATGAGGTTCATTAAATTCTTCCTGTTATTCATCCAGATACTCAGGGTTACACTGATGTGTTAAGAGCTATGGCTATCTTTTCCATTACCTTTCCAACATTTGTCCGGTGGGCCTCCTGTTACTCTTTGCTCCATCCATCTCCTCCACCAAGGTCTCTGGTATTGAACACTTCTCTAGTCATTTATGTTATCCGCAGCAGCCAGAATGTCCCTTGAGAGTTGGCTTTACGTGGTGCTGACCTCGCATTGACATCAGCCACTGCCTCCCACCCAACTGCTGGCACTCAGTTACATTCAAATGAACATACACCGGACATAGTTTGTGTGCTGCTGTGTCAGAAGAAATGGGCATGGATCAATCTCCACATCATTTTCTGAAGAAGGGTCCTGACCTAATACATCAACTTTCCTGCTCCTCTGATGCTGAGTGGCCTGATATGTTCCTCAAGCTCCACACTATTATGTCATGATGCGCACACCTAATTTTGGGGCTAACAGATTTTGCTTCCATTGAATATTAAAATTTAGTGGAACTTGAAGTGTCATTAACAACAATATCTCAAAATTTAAAATTTTCAACTTGCTGTTCAGATGCTATTACGTACTCACATCTTATATCTGCAATGCTCTCATTCCCCTCAATCCTCTGAAAACTCCACTTTCCTTCAGTTCTGGCCTATTTTTAGTTAAGGCTAATAGAGGTTTCGGGCAAGTCCAAGAAGGTGAAGTTAAGACACAGATCACTCGTTCTCTAACTGAATGGAGGAAATACTAAACATTTTATTTTTGTTTCTTTAGTGTAGTCTGCAATCCTCCACTGGTTGCCTTGCCATCAGCTGTCAAGGTATTAAGCTGTGGAACTGCATCTCTAAACCCCTCCATCTCTCTACTATACTATCCTTCTTTACAGCAGTTTTTAAAACCTACATCACGGGCTGAGATTTTATTCACCTCTTCTATTATGACATCGTGTAGTTCGTTGTCAAATTTGATCTTCTTAATGCTCCTACAGATTATCTAAGGATCTTTACATTGTTAATTTTTCAATATAAATGATAGTTGCTGTGATTGTACATTAATCAAATACATTAATACTATGCTAAGAGAACAATTTAAATGCTTATTACTGATTAATTGACAACTGATTAGTTTACTTGCCTCCAATTTCTTCTTTTCTCTCAGGAGAGTACTGAATCATACTGTGATATGGTTCAGTGGCTCCTCTCCAGTTGTTATTATTCATGTGTATTTGCAACTATTTCTGTGTGGAGGGCAGTGCAAGTAGCTCATCTCTTCTAAGCCCACATAATATAGATGAACTTTGCAACAGGAGTGGCTGTACGTTAGACAGGATCAAACAACCTGTGCTTACAATTACCTTCTGATCCTTTCAACATAAACAACGAATGAAAGCTGGGACCTTCCTGGCTTTTACCATTCAGTGTTAACATGGGCAGTGCAGCTGATAATGACCCAGTGAACGGTGAGCAAATTAATTGCATTGTTCAACCTCAGCAATTCCAAATAGTTCAGGAAGTTTATCTTGTGAACAGCTTAACCACATTGTCTAAAAGATGCTAGGTTTGATGACAGGTCAGCATTGAATTAATTTATCTCGGAAGGCAATGGCGTTGCAGCTATTAATCTCAGCACCCTTCAGTTAAGAGATGGTAAATTTGGACCAAGAGCTTGAATGTGAATATGGAGTGAGAACTGAATCAGTCAGATTCAATTAGGATGTTCATCACAGTCAAAAAACCTCCATACCAAGGTTGAACACATGGATTCTAGCATGGGATACCACTGTGGAACACACTGTCATAACTTTACTCAAATAAGCTGCAGAGAAAATAAAACAAAAACGTTTTCCCCACTGGGGAAAATGGAAACTATTTACCAATTCCTATTCTGTGTCTGGACATATTTCTTCTGCATGCTGCATGCTTTCTGCTTTGTACAAGTTTCCAATGACTCTGTTGTGCTCACTGACAAACAGTAATTGTCAGGTATCCTTATTCAAAGTGTGGACCCCAATGGAAATTAATTGCTTCTGTGCAGTCTGAACCACATCATAAATGTCATGTAGAAGTTGCAGGGAGTGAGGCAGCATTGACAGCTCTATCCTCACTGTATCATTTAACTACCGGTAAAACATTCTGCGACAGAAGTGCTCTTCATTAATAATTTACTCTACAGTATACAATGAGCCTTGCCAACGATGCCAAGGGAACAGCCACCTTCCTGTTTTAATGACATGAGCAGTGAAGGGGGAGGGGGACTTGCTCATATCAGCATTCACAGCACATCTGGGCATGTCAGTGTATGAAGATATCAAGGACTGAGTCGACAGGACAAAGGGGAGAAGAAAGAGGTGTCACCCAGGAAATCTTGCTTTTAATGCCTTGCAGAATAATGCATTGGCGATGACAGTTCATTCCCTTAGTTTCTAGATTAAAGCTGAACTGATCTACATGGAATCCAAACAGCTTTTTTAAAAAATATCTGTTAGGAAGAAAAGGACAGTGGCTGAATGGAGACAGTGCATAAACTCAGAAAAACCAACAAAACAAATCACTGTCTAAGGATCAGGCTCTAAAAGTAAACTTTTCAGCCTCTGGCTCTGCCTAGTCTGAATTTGGCTTTTCCTCAAATGGGCAAACTAACACGCTGAACTCTTTTATCCCCATACAAATATTCAACACATTGCATTTGTTCATAGAATCCCCACTGTGTAGAAGCAGGCCATTCAGCCCACCTAGTCCATAATGACCTGCCAAAGAACATACCAGCCAGATTTAAAACCTCTGTACCCATCATTTCCTATGGCTAATACACCTAACCAGCACATCATTATACTTGGGGAGGAAACCAGAGCACCCAGAGGAAACATGCAGACACAGGGAGAACTCCACACAGACATTCACCCAAGGTGCTGTGAGGCAGCAGTGCTAACCACGGAACCACTGTGTCACCCACCTCTGAGTTCATGTCTGAGCCTCAGCTGTTGTTTTTCTCAGTTTGCCTAGAATTGGGCAATTTGTCGTAGACCGTTACAATAACTTTCTGAATTACAATTCTAAACAAAATGTGTGCGCGTTTGTGGTGCAGGTACAGGGGCTAGTGAGTAGAAAGGAGGGTTTGAAATAGGCAGGAAGAAAGCTTGGTAATTTGAGTGACAAAAAGTTGCAGCCCCAATGGGAGAAGTTCACCTCTGAGCCTCAGTTGTCATTTAAACTCTAAGCCTCAGAATAAAAATGAGAGAAATTCTTCACCAACTCTTCAATGGCCAAGGAAATGTTCAGATCTTCCAAGTTTCCAGCTCAAAGAAGGCTAATAGTGAAGCATCAAGCAAAAAAGCTGAAGGGAAAGTAAGACTCCTACTTCTCCACACACGCGGCTACATTACGACAACGATGTCATGGTAAAACTGATGATCATACCAGCATGATCTAGCAGAGAAATGTAATTCCTCTACCTCTTGAAAGTGCTGAGAATACTGTATCACAGCCAACTACGAGATTACATAAAATCCATAAATTTTGTTATGCTAATGAAAATAATCTGGTTTGAAACATGATGCTAGGTTGGGTGCAGTTGGCTGGAGCGGATTACTGGGGCAGGCTGTACACTCCATCGCTACCAATAGGAAAACTGGCTCCCACTAACTCAGTGGGAAAGGGGTAGATGTAAGGGACCCGCCTGCTAGCGAATTAGGCTCATCGGAACTGACCGGTGGCTCAGGGGTTCTCCTGTAAATGGGTGGCACAGTGTTGGCACTGCTGCCCCACTGCTGACAGGGACCCAGTTTGATACCAGTTTCAGGTGACTGTCTGTGTGGAGTTTTCACATTCTCCCATGTCTGCGTGGTTTTTCTTTGGGTGCTGTGCTTTCCTCCCACAATCTGAAGGTGTGCAGGTATGTACCCACACACATGCACACTGTCTGATTAGATAGTCATGAAGTGCTTGCTGACTTTAAAGAAACTCTTTTCATTCCTGTTTTGCAACACTTTGCATCCACCTCTGGACATTGCAGGCACTATAATGGATAAATGTGAAATGAATCGAAGCATGTTGTTGTAAAAACCCATCTGTAGGTTAGGCGGATTGGCCATGCCAAATTGCCCATAGTGTCCAGTAATTACAAAGTTATCCAGACTTTATGTAACCTTGCTCCAGCACTGCCATGCAGTCGGTTCTAAAATCCAAATTATTTGGGAGATTCACCCAAGTTTATATTTACCTTAACTTACAACAATAACATGATTCTCTTATTTTTCTTAGAGGGGAGCCTGTAGGTTGAAGAACGAGTAGCCATGGAAATGCAGTGTTACAGAGAAAGGGTAGGGGCAGTGGGTCAGGGTGGGACTCGATGGGCTGAATGGCCTGTTTCTGCACTGTAGGGATTCTGTGAATTCACTTGGCACGCGAATAGAGATCTTCCAGAATTGTTATCAGAAATAATGGGAACTGCAGATGTTGGAGAATCCAAGATAACAAAGTGCGGATTTGGATGAACACAGGAGGCCAAGCAGCATCTTAGGAGCACAAAAGCTGACGTTTTGGGCCTAGGCCCTTCATCAGAAAAGAGGGATGGGGAGAGGGTTCTGAAATAAATAGGGAGAGAGGGGGAGGCGGACCGAGATGGATAGAGGAGAAGATAGGTGGAGAGGAGAGTATAGGTGGGGAGCAGGGAGGGGATAGGTCAGTCCAGGGAGAACGGACAGGTCAAGGGGGCAGAATACCCCTCCTATTCCTTAGATGATATGTCCATCCTGGGCCTCCTGCAGTGCCATAATGATACCACCCGAAGGTTGCAGGAACAGCAACTCATATTCCGCTTGGGAACCCTCCTGCCCAATGATATCAACGTGGATTTCACAAGCTTCAAAATCTCCCCTCCCGCAACTGTATCCAAAAACCAGCCCAGCTCGCCCCCTCCTCCCTTACCTGTTCTTCCTCTCACCCATCCCCTCCTCCCACCTCAAGCCACACCTCCATTTCCTACCTACTAACCTCATCCTGCCCCCTTGATCTGTCCATCCCCCCCGGATTGACCTACCCCCTCCCTATCTCCCCACCTTTACTCTCCTCTCCACCTATCTTGTCCTCTATCCATCATTGGTCCGCCTCCCCCGCCTCCCTATTTATTTCAGAACCCTCTCCCAATCCCCCTTTTCTGATGAAGAGTCTAGGCCCAAAACGTCAGCTTTTGTGCTCCTAAGATGCTGCTTGGCCTGCTGTGTTCATCCAGCTCCACGCTTTGTTATCTTCCAGAATTGTGGTGTGTTTTTGGAAAATCAATGAAAATCAATAATCATGAGAGTACCTCGCAGTTACTTCATCTTGGTGCTGCAGCTGCAAACATGGGCTAGAACCACTCCTTGAAGGCAGGTGAAGTAGTTATGCTCACACTGAAAATGATTATTTATTTATGCTAGCAACGGGAACAAAGACTATGCCGTTCTGGTGACAATGAAAAGGGTTAGCACCAGACACTGTCCCACTGCCTGTGTAAATTGGGACTAATTAAACGGCTGCTGTCAAATTGCTTCAACCTAGAAAAGCTGAGGATTATTTTTGTTGAATGCCACAATATGCACAAAGAATATGACAGTATTTTTCAACAGTTCAAACTCTACCATAAATGTTCACGTTTACAAATAGAGCTGAAAAAATCCCTGAAAATTTTCAGATTCAGGTGATGGTACTGATTTAATTTCTGTAGCAAATGATGTAGTAACACACAGCCATAAAACATGACCAGAATCGTTCTTCAGCCTACAGGCTCCCCTCTAAGAAAAACAAGAGAATCGTGTTATTCTTGTAAGTTAAGGTAAATACAAACTTGGGTGAATCACCCAAATAATTTAGATTTTAGAACTGACTGCCTGGCAGTGCTGGAGCAAGGTTACATAAGGTCTGGATAACTTTTTAACAAACTTCCGTATGATGCAGTAAATGTTTGAAAAGCTTAATCAGTTGTGCACTCAGCATAGCAACTTTTAAAACATATCACATTTAAATCAGATTTGAACAACATTTATTATGTATGCAGGACCTTGTATAAAGCTTGACATGATTTGCAGTATACATAGATCGTTGGCAGGCAACAAATATTTGTAAGCTCCTCAGGTAAATGGAACAAAACCTTGAATATTGCAGATAATATGCAGTTCACTGTTTAATTTCTTCCTCAGCTATCTGTGATGTTGCATTTTGGAATGCCAGCAATATGCTGTTGATCAGCACCTTTCAGGATTCTTTCCATTGCATAATATGTTGCAAATGATCTCATGTATTGACCATAAATAAAGAAATTAGCCTCAACTTAATTTCACAGGACAAACAACAGTAAGAATAAATATGAATTTGTCTCCATTGTAGCAAAGGTCAGTATTATTGAGTTAAAAGATATGGAGCTGGAAAAGCACAGCAGGTCCAACAGCATCCAGGGAGCTTGGAAGTTGACAAGCCTTCTTCAGGATTCCGACCTGAAACATTGACTTCTGTGCTCGTCCGATGCTGTCTGACCTCCTGTGCTTTTCCAGCTATTCATTTTTTTGACTCAAGCTTCCAGCATCTGCAGTTGTTTCTGTCTCCAACTCAATATCATTGAACCTGCACTTTGTGTTTCTATTTGCACCGAGGTAAATGTTTCAAAATGTTTTGTGCATAATTTCCTCAGGCAAATTCTCTGCATTAGTTCCAAAACCAAGTCCATTAGGATATTGCTGTGAGCTTACAATGTTGTTCTTGAAGTAAGGTGAGGAGGTACTACCATATTTACAGTGCTACAAGTTAACTGAAAGGCTCGATTTACAGAGATATTGCAAGGTTGCCATGAATTTTACATGTTTATTCTGAAGTTTTGTAAGTACAATATTCTTAATTTGGAATCTGCATTTTTGAAACTGTTTGGCCCATGGACTTGTGTTTTGATCACTATCAAATTAATTTGAATCTGACTCTTAGGAAATGCTAGCTGCAAATAACAAGCAAATGGCATATGATCCAAAACATTAAAGGTTTACTTTCTTTTTATTAATAGGCAAAATCATAGTTACATTTACACAATACAAATTGAAAATCTGAAGACATGACTTGACCAGGAATAGTATGCGTGACTACAGCGATTCATTGTCATTTGCATGCATAATAAAACTAGGCAGTAGATTAACACGTTGGCTATCAAAGTGTTCTGTCATGGAGTGCTAAGACATAGATTTATATTCACCATCCATCACATGGGGTACATGCAAGTTTTTGCTGTCAGAGGGAAATGATGAACTGAGAGGAGAAGCAATCAAATATGGAGAGAGAGGATCTACCTCACACAGCTCTGTGTGTATGCTACTAAAACATGTAAACTTGCCAAAGGCCTTGGACTGAATCTGCTGACCACTGTCTTAGCTGAAAAATGGTAACGAAGTGGGGCTGTTAAAGGCATGGTGGGCAAAGAAAAAGCTGAATAAAATATGAACGTGAGTACATCAGATTAAAAAGAATAACTGAATACTGGAAATCTGAAATCAAAATAATTCTATGGATGTGCAGAAGAGAAAGCACTGGCTGTAAATACAAGGGAAATGTAAATTGTTTCAAGTTTGAATTTTCATTAGAAGTGCTCCTTATTAGAAGCAATCATTCTTCTATAGAAGCAGTACATTTCTGGCATTCATGTGTTTTGAAAAGTGTGAAGTGAGTGTTTTTCTTTTTCTTATTGCCCCATCTCTACCTACCGTGTGAAGTCATTGCTAAGGTACTATTCACACAGCACAGGTCACCTCCCCAACAGCTTGACCTCATGATCACTATTCACCTATGGACTCTATCTATGGTCTACGGCACTGAATTATCACGCTGAGCACAATCCTTCTCCCACCCAATATCCCCACACTGCATTTTTGACAGGAGTCACTAGATAGCAGTAAAAAATGGGATCCGTGGTTGATAGCCTCCTTCCTACCAAAGGGACACTGAGGCCATGTGTATGTAGGTAATGAGATCAGCAAATTCAGCACCAGGAACAACTCACACCTCTCCATTGTTTCTATGTAGGCTCATGCATCTACACATACATCTTTTTCATTTCCAACAGTATTGACTTATCATGTAAACAAGTAACAAGCCTCTTCAGGCAAATGAGAGAGTGTATTTTATGAAACTGGACATCAGGAATGGGTTAATGCTGTTTAAAATTCACCTTTAGCATTGTTCAGCACAAGTGTATATTTTCAATCCTGGAATGTGACAAGGCAGTATTAGGCTGCCAGCTTACTTTGCAGATGAATTTATTTACATCTCTTTGAATGCTGATAAAAATGTCATGGCATGCTGCATTAGCCACCCTGAGTAGTTCCCACCTCCAGCTGCAGGGCTTCATTTGCACTGTGAGCCAACAACACCATAAGGAAAGCAGGCTGTAACCTCTACCAACCCTGCTCTTTCCACCCTACTCATTTTCCTGCTAAATGATGCAATATGACCCCCTTCGGGGATTTGGAGCCTGATCTTGTCTGCTTTTCCCCTCTTTTCTCCCCTTGACCAATGCGAGCTGAACTCCTGAATTTTTCATGAAACAGATAATACCTTCTTATGCCAGATAATGGGATCCAAAAACAAATTCTTCAGCATTTAAAAAAAAACACATTTTGAATAGTCCATTATAATGCTTTGCAAAAAGCGGTCTTCAAAATTTAAATTTTTTTTATTGCAAACCAAAACCTGAAGCTTCATTAAGCATCAGCACACTTACATAAGCATTAATTCAGATACAACCTACCTGACGAGCTGAAAGCCAGAGCTAAGATCAAGGGGAAGGAATTAATGCCGAGGTCTGCTTTGAAATTCAACACGAGAAAGATCTGACATGCTACTATCTGCTGGACTGTAAGAAGAAAGCCGCTTTTGTGGAGAAAGGTTGTCTGGCTCAGTGCCAAGGTATAAAATCTGTCAAGCCCATTTGTGGCACGAGGGTGGGCAATGCTGAAAAGGTCTTGAATGTTAAGAAAAGACAAATAACCTCAGGTGGTGTTTGAGCATTGATTGATATTGCTGCCAAAAACAAGAAAATAAATATGCAGGTGATGGATAAACACCTTTTGAGTGAAGGTAGTATCCCGCGGGTATAATCGGTGCCAGCCGCAGAAGAGCTGTGGGTGGCCGGAGGTTAGCCATTTCATGCCCGCTCAGTAAAGTAGGCTTAATCGCTTCCAATATTTTCTGTTAAAAAGGATGCTTAATGAGCCAGTTTCACAAGCCCAGAGAAACTGATTATTATCTGTGAATACCTACAGAGTTGGGTATTTTCCAAAATGACATGTTGTGAAGAAGGAATACCACCAGTAGATGCCACTGTTGGCCTTTATCAGATATATCCAAGTGACCGGTATGGCATTTTCAATTAGATCTACATTGCTTTTTCAATTTATCATTCGTTTCTATTCTAAACATAATTTTGTGGTTTAGAGGAAGTGTTTCACTGCAGCGTGTGAGTACACCAATACTTCTTATCATATTTGCATGATAATCAGAATGAAAGAGGGAGCAAGAAGTGTTAACTTAAGCTCGAGGTTCAAACCAAATGATATGAGGCAACAGTGAAATCCCACCAAGTTGTGAACATTGTGTGAACCACAGTATTGGATTACAGCTTCCACTTCTCAAAAAACAAACGCAGAATACTCATTTTTAACATTTGTGCTAATCTTGTTACTGTTTAGAGATAGGTAGATGCACTGAGTACGAATGAGTTATTGAGCATTTCATTACGAAACTGATTTATGAGTTTATCTGAAAGACATAAGACAAGAATTGTATCATAATTAAATACTTAAACTACAATTATTGACTTATTGCTAACTGTAGTAACAGTACGTTAACACGCAAAGTGTTCTCGGTATTTTGGGAACATAGTCGGTGTGTCATTTCAAAGTAGCCCTTATATGCAGGCATGTCTTTTAAAACCATTTCCTACTCTCATACATTGCTTTTCCTTTTATGGGTTTCGGTATTTGTCAGAGTAACTTGATATTTCAATTTCACTTCTGTATCTGTGTATTAAATTGTTACCTAAAGGAAAGAAAGTAAATGCTTGTCTGAATTCTTTACATGATTGCTTTCCCACTTATGAACATAACATTGATCACTGCAGTATAAGCTGCAGATTTTTCAATGATAGATGTAATTTTTACTGCACTATTTAAGAGTGCGTCTTATTTCTAATTTATTTTGTGAGCACTTTCCCTCCTCAACCAAACCCTTCAGCTGAAGACATTGATCAACCTACTAGTGTACAGCTTCACAATTCCACTACCTTCTTGTATTTCCTTCAAAGACTGTAATTTTTGTCTTACCTAAATAGTGGGTATCAGCAAGCTGTACAATCTCAGTGGGCATCACAACTTAGCCCTGTCATATTTTCACTAAATGTCATACTACAGCAGGAATCAAAAAGCCTATGATTGAATGCAAGTACCTTGTCAATTTGCCCTTGCCTCTCACAGGTCATTAAGATTAATGTTACAATCACCTCAGCAAGGATCAGCTAATTCAATGTGGAAAGTCTTGAGCATTCTTAATTTCTATGGCATAGCTCCTCATTAGATTTTCTACTCAAAGCAAATGTTTACTGCTCAAATTATAATATTGGATGCAAAGTTATAGATTGAAGAGCAGATGTTAGAGACTTCTTTGTGCTCATCTCCGTTGATATCAATGAAAACGAAAATCAAACTCATGCTGTAATCAGTAGCTACTCTCCAAAGTCAGTTTTCCACCTCAGGCGGCAAGTTGAAAATCTACCCCATGATGTCTGCTGCACATTAACAGAGCTGCTACTCTGTGATCAGGTTTTATGAGTGCAACCATTGTGCCGTTATCACAGCTAAACTGACAAATTTTAGATTTACTTTTCCTGCAGTTATGCATAGCTGCAGTTTAAAACCTTTTCAAAAAGATTCTTATTACCTGTCTCAGAGACTAGATGGATCTCTAATCCACAAGGCATCAGCAACAATGAAACCATTTCTTGATCTGTATGCTTAACTTGGCAGACTGTAATCCTATGTTTGCTCTTTATGAACATAATTAGATTTGGTAAACACTTATTAACGTTCCATTTTATCATTTCATCCACAATCTATAAACATGTGCATACCTAACTAACAGTATTAGCTCTTTGTATTTGTGTGGTACATTACCTTCCACCTCCTTGATTATGAAGCTTTTTATTCATTTTTACGGAATCTAATAGGTGTTAAATTCAGGAGTAGCACTATTTTCAATCAAATGCTCGAGTAATTTAAGAAGTGATAAATCATTTTGAACATTTTACTTCATATTTTATGTTTTCTAATTTGCAACATAAGAGAATGCAGAAGTGAATAAGTAACCGTGCGATTAAGGTCACCTTACCATTTAAGTTTTCTGTATATAATGTCCCTGTGAAATATTTGAAATTATTCCCGAGTAATCCTGCACTAATGGCTTGTCAAAAGGAATGATTCCCGTATTGTGTATGACAGAGAATGGAGCTGTTGGGGTTTTTACATCAGTGCATGAAGAAGTATAAAAATGAATCATGTAAACTGGAATGTCTAAGATTTGATTCAATAAAACAACAATCCTGCATATTCTCCTGCAATTGAGCGACCTCCAGAAATACTTTGCTGTTCTTTCAATTTTCCATTCAGTCTGCTAAACTGGACTTTAAACAGTTAGGATACTGACTTTTGAACATCCAATAATTGCCTTGGAAATATATTGGTTATATTCATCAATAACAATGACATGTAATATAGACCCCTTAAAATAAGAAAACTTCAAAGTACTTCAGAGCGAGCTAAGTTCAATGAGACAAAATTCAGAGTAATGGACAGTTCAGACAAACATTACAATACTGGAAATTAGAGACAGCATGTGGAGATCTCTCATTCAGATTTAAATGTAGGACGAGAAAAGTAAATTGGAGATGGTTGAGCATGGAAGCCAATGTCAGACAGTTAATATGCAACAATGGGTTTGCAGGATTAAATACGAATAGCAAGATTAATTTTTAGAGGATGTTGAATGGGAAACTGGTTGCAAGAATACTGGAATAATCGAGAACGCCCTTGACCGCGTCTCCCGCATTTCCCGCCACACATCCCTCAAACCCCGCCCCCGCCACAACCGCCGAAAGAGGATCCCCCTCGTTCTCACACACCACCCCACCAACCTCCGGATACAACGCATCATCCTCCGACACTTCCGCCATCTACAATCCGACCCCACCACCCAAGACATTTTTCCATCCCCACCCTTGTCTGCTTTCCAGAGAGACCACTCTCTCCGTGACTCCCTTGTTCACTCCACACTGCCCTCCAACCCCACCACACCCAGCACCTTCCCCTGCAACCGCAGGAAATGCTACACTTGCCCTCACACCTCCTCCCTCACCCCTATCCCAGGCCCCAAGATGACTTTCCATATTAAGCAGAGGTTCACCTGCACATCTGCCAATGTGGTATACTGTATCCACTGTACCCGGTGTGGCTTCCTCTACATTGGGGAAACCAAGCGGAGGCTTGGGGACCACTTTGCAGAACACCTCTGCTCGGTTTGCAATAAACAACTGCACCTCCCAGTCGCGAACCATTTCCGCTCCCCCTCCCATTCTTTAGATGACATGTCCATCATGGGCCTCCTGCAGTGCCACAATGATGCCACCCAAAGGTTGCAGGAACAGCAACTCATATTCTGCTTGGGAACTCTGCAGCCCAATGGTATCAATGTGGACTTCACCAGCTTCAAAATCTCCCCTTCCCCCACCGCATCCCAAAACCAGCCCAGTTCGTCCCCTCCCCCCACTGCACCACACAACCAGCCCAGCTCTTCCCCTCCCCCCACTGCAAAACCAGTCCAACCTGTCTCTGCCTCCCTAACCTGTTCTTCCTCTCACCCATCCCATCCTCCCACCCCAAGCCGCACCTCCATCTCCTACCTACTAACCTCATCCCACCTCCTTGACCTGTCCGTCTTCCCTGGACTGACCTATCCCCTCCCTACCTCCCCACCTATACTCTCCTCTCCACCTATCTTCTTTTCTCTCCATCTTCGGTCCGCCTCCCCCTCTCTCCCTATTTATTCCAGAACCCTCATCCCATCCCCCTCTCTGATGAAGGATCTAGGCCCGAAACGTCAGCTTTTGTGCTCCTGAGATGCTGCTTGGCCTGCTGTGTTCATCCAGCCTCACATTTTATTATCTTGTATTCTCCAGCATCTGCAGTTCCCATTATCACTGGAATAATCCAGTCTTGGGTCGATGACAGATTGAATGAGGGTTTGATTAGTAGTTGGGATGAGGCAGGCAGAGGCATACCATGTAATGTAGGTGGAAGCTAGATAGTCTCTTTTGAGAAAGATGTGGATTTCCTGCTCCTCTGATGCTGCTTGGCCCTCTGTGTTCATTCAGCTTCACACCGTGTTATCTCAGATTCTTCAGCATCTGCAGATCTTACTATCTCTGTGGATTTGAAAGTTCACTTCTACAGTTATGTGTGTATAAAATGGGCATTCAAACAGTGTTTGATTTTTACCTGATTATTGGAAATTACTGCCACAATTAACTAGAATGTCTGAGACTAAAGCAAATATCTAATTAGCTTACTGCTCCTATTTTCTCTGGCTTTAGTATACATCAGCCTGCAACACAGCTCATGGCTTTTTGATATTGCACAATTGAAATTGAAGATTAAGGTAGAGCCCACCCAAAATTTCATCACTATCCATAAGAGCCCAAAAGTGTTCTGTGTGAGGAAAGCGGTTAATGTAAAAAAAAAGTTTTCATAATGTTTTATATTACACTTTAGGACATTTGCAAAAGATTACATGTTGTACTCCTGAGAAAAACATGACAGTTATCAATGGCCTCTTACAAAGCTTTAATTCAGCCAAGGGATTAGGATGATGTCATAAATTATACAGTTGAATCCCTCAATTGAATTAGAGGATCCAACTGTTACCAGACATGTGTTCCTTACAACCTGAAGTATGGAATTCGGCATACAAGTCAATTAACACTATAAAATGGTTTGACATATAGATTTGTGTTGAATGCAAAATATAGTTACAGGATAAGGAAATTATAGCACTGGGAGTAATAATAACTGTGGATGTCCATACTGAAATTGTGTGCAACCAAAAAAGAGGGCTGAATATTCCTGGCCCCTGAACAACGTGGGCCATGGCAAGAAATTTGAAAAAAATTGGGTGGGATGTTGAGTGAAGACATCCTTGATACTAAGTGCAAAAAGGCCCATTTTTCAAGTAAGTGTTGAACATCACTTCACAGGTGGCACGGTAGCTCATTGGTTAACACTGTTGCTTCCCTGCATCTGGGACCCAGGTTCAATTCCACCCTTAGGTCACTGTCCTTGTGGAGATTGCACATACTCCCTTGTGTCTGAATTGGTTTCCTCCAAGTGCTCCAGATTCCTCCCACAATCCAAAGAAGTGCAGGTTAGATGGATTGGCCATGCTAAATTGCCCGTAGTGTCCAGGGATATGTAGATTACGTGTGTTAGCCATGGGAACTGCAGGGTTACTGGGAAAGGGGATGGAGATGGGTCTGGGTGGGATGACCTTTGGCGTGTCGGTGTAGACTGGTTGGGCTGAAGGGCCTGTTTCCACACTGTTGGGATTCTATGATCAAGATGAGATTCTCTCTAGTGAGAAGGGAGAGACCTATAAACATGGATAATAACTCATTAACAGCCTCATTATCATTTAATCTTGACTGATTAATGTGTAGTTTCTCATTCTACCACCCACTGGATAGATGCTAAGAATTACCGACATGAAAATCAGAACAGGTGCATGGCGACTCCAACTCACCACTTCATCCTCTAGACCGCCATCTTGGACACTTGGCACCAACATCTCAGGACACATTCCATGGACCGCAACTGCATACACACCATCTATACTGGTGTCCGACTACATACTAACTTCACCACATCACCTCTAATCCACTTACAATGCAGTACTCCACGTCAGTGCTGCACTTTGGACCTCACCAGCACCTCTCATTATAACCCTGCTGCCATGGAACTTTGTGCATGGGGAAGAAGCACCCAGTTCATGAATTGGAACAGGCTGCATCTCAAGGATCCTTGCTCAATTTCCTATTGCACAGTCACTTTGTCCCTACTTCGGTGCTATACAACATCCTTTTCTTGCCTTTTTGTGCTTTTCCCTTCAGACAGAGCTAACAGGTTCAGAGTTCTTTGCCATGCATTGCCTTTCAGTGCGGACACAATGCCAGGCAGCTTGTCATGGTTGGAAGCAGTCATTAGTCAAGGGCCAGCACATGTTCCTGTGTTGGTGTTACGCCTGTACCATAAGCCAGCTGCAAATGCAGTAAACACATGCATGAATTTCATGCAAATGACCATATCTGAAAGTCTGAGAAGAGTAGTCCTCAGTCAAATCAAGGGAGATATCCTTCATGCAGTGCCCCAGTACTGTAAGTTAAGGGCAGTCTCTGATATCAATCCAAGGGTTTGGACACCATCAGTTGGCCACTCTGGACAGTCAGAATTGGGAGGTCTATACCTCTACAATCTAGTGAGTGGGTCATGGTCAACCCTGTGGCCAGTATGGTCAGGCTGAGGCATGATGGGAAGTCAGTCAGGGTACTAGACATATATCAATCAGGGTTTCGTTCCTTATCGTTGAGGGTTATCTGTCAATAGCACTCAATGAGGCAAACTTATACAGAACAGAGTGAAAAGAGTGTTTCAAACTGTGAGGGAGGCCTTTCAATTTCTAGCTGTACGTGAGGCCTTCAATGAGTGGCAACCTTACACAGGCACCTATACCATACAGGTTAAATTCACAGAAGGGCACTACATTTTAAAGTGAGCCTCAGTTATCATCCTGCCATCTCAAGTCCACATCCTGGCCCCAAGCAATCTTGACTTCATAACACAGTATCAGGAACAATTGCCACTAATGCCTTAAGAATCGTATGCCACCAGGAATAATTGACCCTAGTCGCTTAAGTAGCAGTCACCTGTGATTTATCAATAGCTTGTACTTGGTGCAGGAACTGCTCATTTCACACCTTGAACTATGAAACATTGTGTATTACTAAGGTTTGGTGAGCTGTGTACCTTCAATTTTATAGTTGCTGCTAGTCACATATTCACACACATAGCTAATGAAGAATAGGGAATATTTATTTACAAATGCAATAGCATGTTTAGAGTGACATGTCACCCTTACCACCTATGTGCCACTGGAAGGCCTTTGTTCTCATCTCAGCACAGTACTGAGCTCCACAGCTGGAGTGAACAAGCCTGCCCTACAGTGGACCCCATTCACCTTGGAGTTTTGCTCAGGCAGCCCAGGGGAATGTCTACAGGGACCAGACATTTTGAGTGCATCCTGCCTAGAAGCACATGCACCCACCTTGGCTTTAACAGATCTAAGCGTGACAGGAAGCATGGAGGCAGAAAGTCTGGCACCCTTTGGAGTATCTCGAGGAGAAACTGTGGTTCCTCCTCTGCCTGGGTGCCTACTGGCATTGCCCTGTCTACTTATGAGGATGGGGACCTGAAGCGATGTTAAGGCCCCTCACCCCTGCTGAGTACAAACGGCTAGAGCAATAAAGTTCAGGTCAGTGCGCATATTTGGCAGACTCTGCAGCTGTCAATCTGTCCATGGAGGCAACCACACACTTGAAAGCCTGAGGCAGCAGCGTCCAATTTGCTTTGCTGCCTAAACGCTCCTGCCCTGATGGTCGACATGTCAATAAAGCCACAAATGGGATACGCTCCTGCCTAAAGCTGAGCCAAGTCTTAGTCTTTAGTAGTCTTCCAAGTGCTAGCAACTTGGGGCATTTCGTCCTCAGCCACCTGTGGAGACACGGTGGTGATGTATTCCCAAGCAGGTACTCCTGACTCTAATCTCATAATCACTGAGCTGGTGGGGTGTGCAGGAGGCAGCTGTGTCACTGCTGAAGTACCCATGTTCTTTTCCTCAGAGGTAAAAGACACCATGTTTTATGGCACCACCCTCTTGACCATGGTTATGCCATTCACACCTGAAGGAGACAAAAAGCTTGCATTTGTGACTTACAGTGAGGGTAATGGGAGAGTAATGCAACAAAGGGCAATGTTTCTTACTGGATGCTGAGATATAGATATCTCTGCATCTTCACGGAGCAGTTGTCTACAGTTCACAGGAACATGGAAGATGGAAGCAGCAGCAGGCCATTCAATCCCTCGAGCCTGCCCCGCCATTCAATATGCTCATGGCTGATCGTCTAGCGAATTGCTAATTCAAGCTAAACCTAATTCTGCCCTCACACCATATGCCTTGGCCCCTTTAGCCACAAGATCTATATCTACTTAGGAACATCGAACCCCTACAGCGCAGAAAGAGGCCATGTGGCCCACTGAGTCTGCATTGATCTTGCAAAGAGCATCCTACCAAAACCCATGCACCTCCGCAATCCCCCTCTCCTTCCTATCCCTGTAATGCTGTATTTACCAATGCTAACACACCTGACCTGTATATTGTTGGACACTGCAGGGCAATATACTTCCTTCACACTCATCCATAGTTTAGCAGCAGGTTCATATTGATTGTGAAGGTCCTGCTGAGTTTATTAGTTGGTCTGTGTAGATGATGTATACCTTGTTTTTGCTCTAAAAATCTTTCAACATTACTTCATAATATCAATTAATGGGTCTTGTGAAAATGTCCTAAAATTAAATGCTCTAATTTTATTTTTAGAAATAAATGTATTTTACAAACAAATCAACAGATAACCGCATCCATTTGCACAGATCCTGAGTGCAGAATTTTTCCCAACTTTACCATGCATTTTCCAGCCCTTTGTTGTAACAAAGCTCAGGAAGTTCTAACTGTGCTCTTGGAATGACAGAATGATTGTGTCAAACAGCTGAAAGTGCCCCGAATCTGATTCGTCCATTGTGCTTTAAACGGTCTTCTCAGACTTCCCTATTGTTTGGCAGTGAGTAAATTACAAACCACAAATGCATTGTATAAAGAGATATTTGGATGGGTGACCAATAGCTTGATCAAAAGGGTAGATTTTGGGAAGTGTCTTAAAGGAGGAGAGCACGGTAGAGAGATTCAAGGAGTGAATTCCAGAACTTCAGGCTGAGGAAGCTGAAGGTATTGCTGATAATATGTTGAAGCAATTAGAATTGGGGGCATGCAAGAGGTCAGAATGAAGGTTACAGAGGCTTTCAGTGGCACAGGAGGATAAAGAGATAACAGAGTCACAGGGAAATGGGGGGATAAATGGGATGCAAGATACAGCATGGGTGCCAAAGTTTTGGATGAGCTAACGTTTGTGGAGGGTGGAGGATGGGAGCTCCTTTTATGTATTCTATCCTTACAATCAATTCTCTACTCTCCTGACTGATCACCTCCCTCCCAATTGCTCACCTACCCCCTTAAAACAATCACCTATTGTATGGACCAGTCCTTTAACCTCACAGCTAATCAACTACCCTCCCATTCTGATCACCGTCCCTACAAATCAATTACTTCACCATTTTCTTGATGGTTTTCTTGACAACCCCCTTATCAATTGTCACTCTCCACGCTTCCCGCATTCTTTTAACCATTTATCTGCGGCTATCACTGATTTCACAATGACCCATCTTCCTTTCTAATTTGCCATTGAGTTTCCTGTTAAAAGTTTTTAGCTCAGCAGCTAAATAATAATAAAGCCTAAAGCTTAATATGAGGTGAGCCTAGGCCAATTCGTTCTAAGAATCCTGCATTCTCTACAAGACCAAAAATGGGCACATTTAATTTTGTAGTTGCCATTGTTAACGTGGCAGGCTTAATTCCTTTAAGTAATTGTTAACGGGAGTTGTAGTTTATTTTTACTGCTACTTCATGATCTGATATTAGCTGATAATCATCATAGCTGCAACTCTGATAACCTTCAACAGCAGGATTAGTAGAACCGAAAAATTTCCCCACAGAGTAGGTGACAATGCAGCTCTGTTAATCCATCAGTTTGGCCTGATGGCCATCCAAACTCATGCTTGGCTGAGTTCACATCCAGTTCTTTCTGGAGGCTGCGGTGTTATTTCCCCTTTCAGTGGGATGCAGGTGGAAACTGAGGGAAGTTACAACACATATGGCAGACAGGCTGGAATGTCAGCCTCCTCCGGATTTTGAGTCAATGGCCACAGGATGTCAGCAGGTAAGCATCTTTATGCGCTCCAATGCTGCTCAAACTCATTTCGCTTGGGATCCTTTACAGCCGTCACAAAGTCACCCTGTTCTGGGCTGCATTCCAAATGCAGTCTCCAGAGAAGAGACACAGTGGAGCTCCTAAAGACTACTGTCTTCGACCAGAACACAAACAGGCAGGCGGGGAGGAGATGAAGGTCATTCAAAAAAAAAGATCAAGTTTCAAATGGCACAACCGTGGAATCTTTATCCTTTTCAAGAATATCAAGTTTCTAAAATAAACTGAGAGAAAAAATATATGATGCAAATTTGTCAACATAATTGTTTTTTTCTTGAAATGCAGAATGGCACATATTTTGGATTTGATTGATTATGTCTGTCTTAGCTTCATACAGTAAAACAAGGCTCTGGTTTGTGCATTAAATGTTGATTTGATGAAATGTTTGTGTGGAGCAATGATTTCTGACTCAGCAACATCTACTGCCAGATGTTTTATTCCTGCTTCTGATGCACTTTAATTTTTACACATGTGGCGTGAACAGTAATAATCAATTGAACTATAAATAAAATGCAATCACATTTAATTACATTTTTCTCTGATTTTTACCCTGAGGCAGTGACTTTTGCTGAGGTTTAAGTTTCAGTCGTCTCCAGCCCTCTGATGCCAACCTTAACCAAAGTGACCATTATTTAACGATGAGTCTGGGCAGTGAGAGTCCAAAAGCTACCATGCAAGGCAGTACAACCAAGCCAAACCTGCCCTTTGATAATGGACTTACATACTCAGACCAATTGTAAGAGTCCAACTGTTGCCTTGGGTTGGGATCAGCACATACTGGAAACTGAACCTAGCTTTTGATCACATTCTACTTTGTACTGATCCATCGTTGAGGAACCTACGTTTCATCATTTTGAGATCGCCATGGAAGTTGTCCCACTTGTATAATATTACTTTGTGAAGAGCCCTGGGCACCCAGGAAAAGACAGCATTTTTTCTGTTTTCTTTCCAGGCTATCCATGGATGTTTGGCTGGAGTTATATCAGCTGTTTAGGGGAAAAGAAAAAGTGGAAATTCACCTGCTTTGCATCCTTTCTCTTTCCTCCCCTTAAGAAGAGTAAAAGAGAAATTGTCAGGTCTTGTAGCTTAAATTCTACAGTGCTAAATAACTGATTTGTTTACACATAAGCACCAAGTTAGAATTGTCCATGTTTATTTAACAGATGAAGGTTATTCAAGCTTTTATAATTAACTTTGGTATTGATATTAGGGAGTTTAAGGCATACACTTCTATGGTACTACCCAAGTTCCTGACTCCTGAATGGGAGAACATTTGGACATAAAAATTGGAGGTCAGTGGAGTGCATGCACAAACAAGTCCTTGCTAAAATTGATCTTTGCTACAAAAAAAATTAACACAAGCAGATGGTGAGAGGCTCACAATTTATTTATGAGGTAGGTACTTAGTTCTTACCTATACACAAAATAACTTTAATTACAGAGCCCAGTGGGGCACTGTAGAAATACATTCACCTTGATAAGTGGATGCCTGTTAGCAACATGGTAATCCAGTGAGCTTGCTTTGTGCTTGTTCTGTTTGTCAGTGATAGAATGGAAATTGTTTGCAGTGAGGCAAGTACTTGCCTGCAGATTGGGTTGCTGTCAGATCAGGGGGAAGGTTGCCTAGTAATTTATGAAATGTCCTTTCCAAACTTGGAGGCTGTCCCACTCCACGTTTTAGACAGACCACACAGCGATTTATTTTCTGATTACTTATTAGTCTCTAGGAAATGTTGTATAAATTCAATTTTATGAAGTATTTGTGTTTTTAGTTTCACTGCAAATGTTGAATGAATGTAAGTTTTCATTGTGACATAACTTTATTCACAAATGGGGGTCATTTCCACTGCACAAACAGTGGCTGGGAGAGAAATCGGTAGCTAATTTCATTGTAGACTAAGCAATTTCTAACTTTCTTTCACAACATTGTGGTTATCTTGTATAATCTATGCATGCTATTATTTGGCATGTTTCTGTTGTCTCTATCAGTTAGTCAGTTATTGGTTCTGAGAATCTGGGATAGGAGTGATTGGCTGAATGGTTTCCCATTGTGCAGTATAATTCTGTGATCCACTGTGGGGAATATCCCTCAGACACATTCTCTTCCTTACTTGCACAGCTATTAATCCCCACAGCTATTTTGTAATAGCATTCAGTGTATAAGAATACTGAGCCACATTTATTGTTGAAGACAATGTTTGCTGCTGGTACTAAGTTGCAGTTTCCAGTAATTGCAGTAACTGCAACATCCATGCAGTATTAGGCATAACTTAATTGAACAGAGCCTGTTGATTAAACTAACAATGAGGACAATTACTGAGACAGATTTCAATTGATTAAGTAAGACTGATATTTCTCACTTTTTGGGTGAGGTACAGTTCGTAATGAGTTACTTAATACTTCATTTATAACACAAACAGAAATACTTTCCATTCTAATGCAACTTGCTTCACCATCAAAAGCTTGAAGCCTTAAGCAGTTCACAAAAGAAACTAAATACTCACAGCTCTGCGATCATTGGCAGCCTATTTCAAACTACTTCAGGTGGAAAATGGAATTGCCTGGTTCGATCACAATAGGCAGTAGTATAAATACACCATCAGTCATATTGAAAGTTGTGTTCAATATTTCCCACTGGTTTACATTGTTAGGTGATCACAATTGTTCTCTTTTTAAAATATACATGAATTTTCTATCGAAGATGAAACTGTAGGGCCTCATTAATATATGGTAGCATGCCATGCTGATGCATTTTTATTTAATTAAAAATATAATCCTTCTGATTACATTCTGTATGTTTGAAAAGGGCACTAACAATAATGATTTGAATGTGCACACTATGCAACATTTTTGTGCTAATTAATTGGCACCAACCAAGGCACCTTCAACTTGCATAAATTTTGAAAATGAGGACCCAGAGGATAAAACAGTGCCACATGTGCCAAGATGCTTCAGAAAGTAAAAGTGCTGCTCGCAAGGGAAGGGGCAATCATGCTGTATGGGCTTTATATCATTTTAATATGATTTTTGAAAAGGTAACTCGCTAGCTTTGTAGCAAAACGGTGAACAGGAAGAAGAATTTACAAAAATCAATGGTAAATTTAACAAGCCTTCAAATAAAAGAAAAAAAAGATAAAATATATTTTCATTTCTAGCTTTTAAAAAATCCAAATGCAAATTATTTGCCTCCTGACCAAGCCCCATTGCAAACATAATATACATGACTTTATTGATTTTAAGAAATCAAATTCAATGTTTGACAAATTACCTTCACCTTCAAAGACAATGAGCACATCAGCTGTTGCATATCGAGGGTGGTCTTTTGTCTTGGACTAGATTGGCCATTAATAACTCATTGGTGTTCTGGCTGGTGGTAACCTCTGGACTGCATGGAGCATGTTGTTGGGTTTTCTATCTCTGTTCTTAGCAGATGCTAAGTCAATCTGTTGAGATAAGTTACCCCAGCCTCCAGAAAGGTAGCCCTGCATAAGGTGAGTGCTTTGGAGATTCAACTCCTAGTAGAAGATATTCCAGCTCCTCTCTCAGCGGTTAGATAGTTGACAGTTTATGCAGTTGACTGAATGCCTCAATGGAGATTCTTCTCCGGTGGGAGCTTCAAGTCTCTTTTGTGCTGCTATTTAATCCAGTGAAATTTGAGCCCAAAGCCATCCATTTGCACATTTTTATAATCAAGTCCAATGGACCTGGCTTTTTTAAAAAATTCATTTACAGGATGGTGGGTATCATTGGCTAGTACAACAGTTATTGCCCATCCCTAATTGCCCAGAGGGTAATTAAAAGTCAACCACATTGCTGTGGGTCTGGAGTCAAGTGTAGGTCTGAACAGGCACAGGCTGTAATTTCCTTCTCTAGAGGACATTAGTGAACCAAATGGGGGTTTCTCAACAATCGACTTATGTCATCATTAGACTCTTAATTCTAGATTTTTATTGAATTCAAATTTCACCATCTGCCACGGTGGGATTCAAACACAGGCCCCCAAAACATTACATGGGTCTGTGGAATGATAATCGAGGATAATACCACCATGTCAGTGCCTCCCCAGTTTAGGAGTAGTCTGTCGTGAATTTATTCCATCCTTAAAATTTTCAGAGTATTTTGTGTCATTAAAAATCAGAAAGACATCTTTTTGCTGATGCAACATGTCATCTGGAGTACATGAATTATGAATTATGATAAGATTATGCTTCCCTCATATCAAATCAAACTCATGTAGTGGAAATTTGCAGAGTGATTGATAGGTATTGTCCATCCATTCTAATGAGTGTCCTGGGTCATGCAGGAAACAGTTATTTAAGTTCTTTCCAAATGCAATTTGTAGATATCTTCAGTCACATTCCTCTGTTTCACAAAGGAGGGAATCATTGATAATCAGAATCTACTGCTGCATATCATTACGGTCAGTAATGTCAGTTTGGCTCTTGTTATAACTCACCTGGATAGTGCACTATAAATCGGGCCCTGCTCTTACTGGATGTGTCACAAAAGTTGAAAAAAAAACTGAAAAAGCACAAAGTTCCCAATTTATATTTCAGTTATATTTTCTGATGAAGGGTCTAGGCCCAAAACGTTAGCCTTTCTGCTGCTCTGATGCTGTTTGGCCTGCTGCGTTCATCCAGCTCTACACCTTGTTATCGCAGATTCTCCAGCATCTGCAGTTCCTACTATCCAAATAAGAATCCCTGTTTTTACAAATAATTAGACTCTAGCTAACATGTAAACAGTAACAAACTGTTAGCATGTAATACCTGTTAAAAAAAATTCTAATCCCCTTATAAACATCCCCTTAAACAGGCACTGACAGACAAATAGAGAGGTTAAAATTGGTTGTGGACTAGGGGAAAGTCAGGAGAGTCAATTCAGTAGTCTTTGTTCTCAGGCTTCATTGCTGAGATGATCCTTATGACTGTTCTGCTGACCAGCATTTTACTTCAGTTGCCTTTCTTTGGATGCATCAATGGTTGGCAAGAGAAACAAGCTGGCCAGCTTGACTCTATTAGTTGAAGTTCAGAGCTTACAAAAACTGTTGCAAGAAAGATAAATTGACTTGCTTCAGGTTTACAGTGAGCTTTGACTGCAGAGAACAGAGTGACTTCCCCTGAGTTGGGGAAGAACCGAGCATCTCTTCTCTCTGTAACTTGTTCCCAGCATGAAGCTGCTAAGCTACTTGAGAACCAATCACATAGTTGTTGGCAGGCAGACAGGTCTCTGAGATCAAAAACTGGTCACTAACCTGAAGACCAATCAACATCTTGCTGCAGTAAAAGCTTCATCTGGCAAGATTAATCCCCTTGGTTCCAACTGCCTGCAACTCAGATTTGAAATACGACTTGTCCAAACAGTTATTTACAAGGTGACTGCCATGGTTGTCATGTTACTTGCTTTTTAAAACATCCTCTCAAACATTTGTTTTAAAACTGCACTTTCTGATTTCAGATCACAATTAATAAACGTGCAAAATAAAAAGTTACTATCCTTACACTTCCTCTCATTTACATCAGAAGCTGGTGGTTTCATGCCTCAGGGCGGCACAATATTGAGGAACATGTGCATTGTCAGTCAGATCAAATATTGAGCTAAACCTATTTAGATGAACCTAAAAAAAAATCTATGGTAATATTCATGGAAAAGCAGAAGGATTTCCAAAAGTTTGTGCCAATATTCTTTCTTCAATTAAAATCATTAATATACTAGTCATCCGCTTTTTAAAAATCATTTATTGTCAGGATATGGGCAGACCTAGTTTATTCTCTAACTTAGAGATAGCAAAATTTTCAGATGCTGGAATTAGGGACAACACAGTGTAGAGCTGGAGGAACACATCAGGCCAGCAGGCAGCATCAGAGGAGCAGGAAAGTTGATGTTTCAGGTCAGGACTGTGTTGTCCCTTATTCCCTCGCTGCCTAAGGAGAGTGATAATGGTGCTCCTTCATGGACATTTTGAGTCCTATCTCTGATGGCGCTCCAACTATGGTATTAGGTGGAGACATCCAGGGTATTGAATCAGCAAGCAAGGAATGACAATGTATACCCAAATTTGCATGATATGTGACCTAGTCATGGATTCAGACCTGATAGTGCTTCCATTATGTTGCTGCTCTTTTCCTTCTTGTTAACAAAAGTTACAGGATTGGGATACGTATAACAGTGAGTGGTGTAGTGCATCCTGTAAATAGTATGTCCAGGAGTTAGCTGTGGGAAATGCAGGGTTACAGGGATAGGGTGAGGTCTGGGTGGGATGCTGTTCAGAGGGCTGGTGTAAACTTGATGGGCTGAATGGCTTGTCTCCATACTATAGGGATTCTCTGATTCAGATTGAGAGTGACATGCCTCAAAAGTAATTCATTGGTTAGGAAATACTTTGGAACAGCTGGGTGATGTTACTGGATGCCAAATCAATGCACTTGGCTTGTTTTGTCCTAATAAATGATTGAGATCAGATTTTATTATTTTACACTTTATTAGAAGACCTCATTAATAGTTTTTTGTTTCTTGGTGACTCTATGTTTAAAGGACGCATACAGAAGTAATTACAAAGGGTCATGAACAGAGTTACCCACCATAATGAAGGAGTTTAGGCATACTACAGGCTCAAGTAAACAACACATTAGCAGCATCTATACTGGAATAAATGTTGCAATGGACCTAACGTCGTTGGTAGTGTGTTATCAAGCACTGTTAGTATTGATCAAGAAATGCTTACTCACGTCATGACGGGCAAGTTGTTACCTTAACACACCAGAGCAATGACTTGGTACTCAACGCAATGTCAGACTGTACAATAAATTTCAAGCTTATGGTGCAATTGTGATCGTAATTCCATTCTGCAGTTTTGAAAGCTGTCGATAGGTTTCACCCAACCATCGCAAATCTATCTTGCTTATCAAGCGAGAAGAACAAGAAACCAATTGGGAGGTGCTGAAAAGTGGAAATTCAGAATGTTATCAAGGCATTGCTAAAAAGAAAATGGACAGTTCCTCTGGGACATTAAATGGATGGCAATTACATTTTGTAAGCATATTCTATGTGGCAGATTCAAACACAGCGAAGATTTCTAGGATGGGAAGAGGAAACATTTTCGGGGTTTACCAAAGCATGACCTGAAGTTGTGTTGTTGCAACATAAGAATGTGTGAGATAGGTGAGGGAGAATACCACTTCACCTATTGAACCAGCTGCACCATGGTCCCAGTTGATCTCAAGTTCAACTTCATCTTCTAGCTGCCCCTCATATCCCTTGATTCCCTGGATGATGAAAAATCTTGTGTCTCAATATATTTGAAAATGGCCAACTACAACTCTCTGGTGCATAGAATTTGAAAGAATCACAGAAGTTTTAGTAAGCAAATATTTCCTAAATGACCCTTCCTCTAGGTTCCCCAGCCAGAGGAAACGACTCCACAATGTCTTCCTTGTCTCCCTTCATCCCAAATGCTTCAATGAGATCATCTCTTGTTCCTTTTTAATATCAGAGAATATAAATCCAATCTACTCAGTCCCTCATTATAGGAAGACTGTTTCATTTAGTGACCAGTTTAATACCTGTTCTCTGTACATCCTCCAATGCAAGTATATCGTTTTTATTTAGAAATGGAGAATAAATGTTGTACGCAGTATTTCAAGTATGGTCTCTTCAAAGTCATTAGAAGTGTAGCAAGACTTCTTTGTCCTTATATTCCAATCTCCTTACAAAAAGGACATCCACTTTCTTTCCTGTTGTTTCACATTCTTGCATGCTAATTTTTTGTGTTCCATGTACCAAATGTCCAAGTTTTTGGAACATTATCTCCAAGTTTTTCTCTTACTTTAATATTACTAATTAATTATTTCTCATGCACAATACTAGATCTAAAATAATTTTCACTCTAGAGTAGACTATCTTTTGTAGTGTTGCTCAATTTTTGATTCTGGACTGAAATGGAAAAAAAAGACTGCTTTAAAACAAAGGATTGCCACACTTTTAAAAATCATTGCAAGTTGTGTTTGTACTCCTGCTTTGTTTGAATCATAGAGGTGGCTCGTTGTAGATAGACTGGCACCAGGAGTTGTGCATAAGGTGAGATTTGGCTGGGAACAGGTTGATGATTGATTTGTGGGGTTCTGACCAGATGCAGGTACATCAGTCTGGCAACAACTATCTGAGATAATGGGAACTGCAGATGCTGGAGAATTCCAAGATAATAAAATGGGAGGCTGGATGAACACAGCAGGCCAAGCAGCACAAAAGCTGACGTTTCGGGCCTAGACCCTTCATCAGAGAGGGGGATGGGGGGAGGGAACTGGAATAAATAGGGAGAGAGGGGGAGGCAGACCGAAGATGGAGAGTAAAGAAGATAGGTGGAGAGAGTATAGGTGGGGAGGTAGGGAGGGGATAGGTCAGTCCAGGGAAGACGGACAGGTCAAGGAGGTGGGATGAGGTTAGTAGGTAGATGGGGGTGCGGCTTGGGGTGGGAGGAAGGGATGGGTGAGAGGAAGAACCGGTTAGGGAGGCAGAGACAGGTTGGACTGGTTTTGGGATGCAGTGGGTGGGGGGGAAGAGCTGGGCTGGCTGTGTGGTGCAGTGGGGGGAGGGGACGAACTGGGCTGGTTTAGGGATGCAGTTGGGGAAGGGGAGATTTTGAAACTGGTGAAGTCCACATTGATACCATTAGGCTGCAGGGTTCCCAGGCGGAATATGAGTTGCTGTTCCTGCAACCTTCGGGTGGCATCATTGTGGCAGTGCAGGAGGCCCATGATGGACATGTCATCTAAAGAATGGGAGGGGGAGTGGAAATGGTTTGCGACTGGGAGGTGCAGTTGTTTGTTGCGAACTGAGCGGAGGTGTTCTGCAAAGCGGTCTCCAAGCCTCCGCTTGGTTTCCCCAATGTAGAGGAAGCCACACCGGGTACAGTGGATGCAGTATACCACATTGGCAGATGTGCAGGTGAACCTCTGCTTAATGTGGAATGTCATCTTGGGGCCTGGGATAGGGGTGAGGGAGGAGGTGTGGGGGCAAGTGTAGCATTTCCTGCGGTTGCAGGGGAAGGTGCCGGGTGTGGTGGGGTTGGAGGGCAGTGTGGAGCGAACAAGGGAGTCACGGAGAGAGTGGTCTCTCCGGAAAGCAGACGGGGTGGGGATGGAAAAATGTCTTGGGTGGTGGGGTCGGATTGTAAATGGCGGAAGTGTCGGAGGATGATGCGTTGTATCCGGAGGTTGGTAGGGTGGTGTGTGAGAATGAGGGGGATCCTCTTTGGGCGGTTGTGGCGGGAGCGGGGTGTGAGGGATGTGTTGCGGGAAATACGGGAGACGCGGTCAAGGGCGTTCTCGATCACTGTGGGGGGAAAGTTGCGGTCCTTAAAGAACTTGGACATCTGGGATGTGCGGGAGTGGAACGTCTTATCGTGGGAGCAGATGCGGCGGAGGCAGAGGAATTGGGAATAGGGGATGGAATTTTTGCAGGAGGGTGGGTCGGAGGAGGTGTATTCTAGGGAGCTGTGGGAGTCGGTGGGCTTGAAATGGACATCAGTTACAAGCTGGTTGCCTGAGATGGAGACTGAGAGGTCCAGGAAGGTGAGGGATGTGCTGGAGATGGCCCAGGTGAACTGAAGGTTGGGGTGGAAGGTGTTGGTGAAGTAGATGAACTGTTCGAGCTCCTCTGGGGAGCAAGAGGTGGCGCCGATACAGTCATCAATGTACCGGAGGAAGAGGTGGGGTTTGGGGCCTGTGTAGGTGCGGAAGAGGGACTGTTCCACGTAACCTACAAAGAGGCAGGCATAGCTGGGGCCCATGCGGGTGCCCATGGCCACCCACTTAGTCTGTAGGAAGTGGGAGGAGTCAAAAGAGAAGTTGTTGAGGGTGAGGACGAGTTCAGCTAGGCGGATGAGGGCGTCGGTGGAGGGGGACTGGTCGGGCCTGCGGGACAGGAAGAAGCGGAGGGCCTTGAGGCCATCTGCATGTGGAATGCAGGTGTATAGGGACTGGATGTCCATGGTGAAGATGAGGTGTTGGGGGCCAGGGAATTGGAAGTCCTGGAGGAGGTGGAGGGCGTGGGTGGTGTCACGGACGTAGGTGGGGAGTTCCTGGACCAAAGGGGAGAAAATGGAGTCTAGATAGGTGGAGATGAGTTCGGTGGGGCAGGAGCAGCAACTACTATCTGATTGGCTCCTGAATAGCTGAACATTTTGTGGGTGCTCACAGTACTGACAGAAGCCTTCAGAGAGCTGCAAGGGCAGATGGTTCGTCTTTCTCTACAGTAAAGTTCACAAAGCCTGAAGAAAACCAATCTATTTTCTCTCAGTAGTTGCTGAAAACTGTGGCCTTTAACCAGTAACTAAGAGACTTTGCAGTTAGTGTCCTAATCATCTGAGCCTCCTGCAGATAAGTGAAGAGAACCTGAAGAAGAGAGGATGAAGAACAGAAAATCCTGACAAGCAGAAAGATCATCGTAGTGAACTCTGTGGACTGAGGTAATTGAAATGCCTCCCCAGCATTTTTTCTGCTTCATCCATAATATCATCTTTTTGTCTGTTTGTGATATGTGGTAAAGGTGATCGTAAGTGAGTTTGACTTGAATTAGTCAACCTAATGCTGATAGTTCACATTTAATTACCTGTGGTTACAATCAATATTTTTGTAATAAATGGTCATTCTTGTTAAGTGCACAGATGATACTTGCTGTTAGCCTGAGTCTAGCTGACAGGGAAATTGGGGACTTAGAGTACTTTGACCAAATTTAGTGCTTTTGTGATGATTTTGGAAATAGTGGGGCTTGATTTGCAATGCAGTGTCCCAGTGATCTGCGACACTAGTTTATTCCGTAGTATAAGAAGTAACATGTACTGTGGACAAAGGTAGATATACTGCAGGTAGATATTAGGCAAGCAGATAAAGGTATCACATCAAATATTATTGCAGAAATTACATACTGATGGTGTAGATGGTAATGTATTGCCACAGAGATAGATTGGCTAATGTAGGGTTCTGATTTGCAATCAGTAATTTGCTGATTTTAGGTGGTTTGAATACATTTAGGTCCCTGGATATAGACACTGGACTTACTTAGGAATGTGAAATGAAGAAGGCAGTACACAGGTGATTCAGGGCAAAATAATCTCAGTTTATTAAAAATACAAAACATAAGTATATTAGAAGAAGTATAGGTAAATGCAGTAAACAGTGAAATTAATACAAACAATTACGTAAAGGACAGTAATACAGTTAAGAATACTATCAGCTAGATTGAACACTATTAGAACTCAAAACAAGGGTTTTAATCACAGAAACTTTAATCAGGCTTCCTACCCGTGGAGTTCCTGCACTGTCACCGCTCACCTTTCCTTCCCTGCTACCTGAGTTGGAAACTTTTAGAGTCTCAGGAGTTTAAGCTCAGCACTGAAGGAAACACGATTTTGAAGTACAGCTGGCTGTTCCCGCTTGCCGTACCCAAAGCCAAGATGAAGACTCCGGACTGTAAAGGCCTTCAATCTGTGTTGAATCTATTGATGCGGTAGGATGCCTGGTGGATCTGGATGAACACAGTAGGCCAAGCAGCATCTCAGGAGCACAAAAGCTGACATTTCAGGCCTTGACCCTTCATCAGAGAGGGGGATGGGGAGAGGGCTCTGGAATAAATAGGGAGAGAGGGGGAGGCGGACAGAAGATGGAGAGAAAAGAAGATAGGTGGAGAGGAGAGTATAGGTGGGGAGGTAGGGAGGTAGGGAGGGGGTAGGTCAGTCCAGGCAAGATGGACAGGTCAAGCAGGCGGGATGAGGTTAGTAGGTAGGAAATTGAGGTGCGGCTTGAGGTGGGAGGAGGGGATAGGTGAGAGGAAGAACAGGTTAGGGAGGCAGAGACAAGCTGGACTGGTTTAAGGATGCAGTGGGGGGAGGGGAGATTTTGAAGCTGGTGAAGTCCACATTGATACCATTCGGCTGCAGGGTTCCCAGGCGGAATATGAGCTGCTGTTCCTGCAACCTTTGGGTGGCATCCTTGTGGCACTGCAGGAGGCTCATGATGGACATGTCGTCTGAGGAACGGGAGAGGGAGTTAAAATGGTTCGCGACTGGGAGGTGCTTCACACTTTGTTACCTTGGATTCTCTAGCATCTGCAGTTCCCATTATTTCTTATGCCTGGCGGATCTATTGGGTAAGTACTCGGTTTCCCTCACTTTCTGGTGGTTTTGCAGGCCCGATTTTCACCTCAGCATGTCTCTGAGGTTTTGTGGTGTCAGTCAGGTCAGTGATTTTTCGGAGTTTGTCGGTTCTCGGATCTGCTGGTCGTGGTTATTTGTTGTTGTTTTGCCTGGTTCAGAACAGGCTTGTGTCAATAGCCCTTGGAATTGCTGTCAGGGATTGCTGCTGGTATTTCTTCTGGAGTTTGCTGCCTGAGGTGAGGCCTGCAATTGTAGCGATTGTGGGTCCTTTATGTTTGCGCCAGGTCTGTGCTCACTATTGTGTTTCTGACATTCCTTTTGAAGTCAGTTAGTTTCCTGATCGGACCCTGGAAAACATACTACACAGTCGCCCTTCAGTTGTCGTCTGGCTCAGCCCCATATTAGATCAATCCAACAGCTTACAGCTTGCACAAACTTTAGCCCTAAACTCTAAATGAACAATATGCACTCAAAGTGTACAATGCCACTCCACAGGTGGCCTGGTTAGAACCTAACAGTTCTGTGCTTCCTGCAGCCTCTGGGCAGCCTGTAACCTGGGGACCACAGGGTCCTCAACCTCTCGGCTCGAAGGGTTCAACGTGGGGCTCCCTCTTTACTTAATGGCACCCGCCCCCCATCCCAGACAATAGGAGGGATAGTCTGGCCTGAGGGGCTCTTGGCTGCCCCTTGCCCTGTGGGCCGATGGCTACTCCCTTAGGCTTCTCCACTGTTTATGGCTGCTGCCTGGCTTGTGACCTCCCCCCAGAAGCTCTCCCCATTCTGGGCCAGCTGCTTGACCTGTAGCTTGTGGCCTGCCCTGGGGGCTAATGGGAATCTCCTGAGTCCTAAACTATGGGTGGGTTAACCTGCCCTGTGGGGCAGCTCAGCAGCCTGCAGGACTTGGTGAGGGTGAGGGCTCCCCTGGGGGCTGTCCACAGTCCAGGGCCGTTGCTTGGAGTTCTGCCCACTTATCATGGCCCACAGCTCCCAGTTACCTTGTTATTATGTGTGGGCACTCTACAGTCTCTTTCCCAGTCAGCATTCCCAGAAGAAAGTTAAGGATGGGGATCCTGTGCATCGATTGCCATCGGGTATGGGGCCATTGCTACCCTTTCAACCCCCTCACCCACCCCCATCCTTGCCAGCTGCTGTCGGGCCTGAGCAACACGGGTTCCAGCAGGTATCTATATGGTCGTCTTCCTTGGCTGTGTGCCAGCCAGGTGGTTACTCTCAGCTCAGGGTATGGTCGTTCCTCTTTCCCCTGCCTGTACGGTCAACCCAGGAACTTCCCTTGCTGCCGACCCATCTACACCTTCTTTGGGTTCACCTTGAATCCTTTCAGCTTTAGTCACAGGCTGGGTTTCTGGTGTGGGGCAGTGGGGGCTCTCAAACTCGCTGCCATGGCTACCATCGTTACCCATGTGAGTGCGGCCTGGAGCAGCTCCATAAACCACTCAAAGGAGTTGGGGAGCCTTTCACTACCAGACCTGGTTCCTCTACAGGCACATCTCCTCACTCTTCTTCCATGGGTTAGGGCAATCCCTTATCCAGTGCCCCCTCCTCCTGCACGCAGCGCAGATGCACTTCTTATCGTGAGGGCTACCTCCCTCCTGGTGCCTCTCTGGGTGGGCTTCAGCTCAGGCTGACATTGGGTGGCCCTTCCTTCCTCTGGCCGTTCCTAAATGCTAGGGACAGCTGCCTCACTCCTGTTTTCTCGGTAGTCTGGAGGTCTTTGGGGTCGAATCAAAGCTCAGCTTTGGTTTACAACATTGGTAGGCTGCTGCCCACCAGGATGCAGAGCCAGCGGGTCCAGCTGGCCCACCGGAGGTTATCCCGGTCAAAGTGCCTCCACAGGCTCTCGTGTAACCAGGCCACAGCCTATCCACAAATGCCTGTGGGATTTCCCCTGTGATCTGTAGGGTATTCTCCACTTGAGGGAACGGGCTTCCATCATCGATGTCCATGGCTTCCAGCATGTCTTCCTGGTTGGTGGCGAACATATTCTGCCCCTTCTTGCTGTCAGCCCAGAGGGCTTTCTACAGCTTCCTGTCCAGCAAGAACAGCAGCAACTTGGCCGTCTTGGAATTGTCAGAGCCATTTACTTCTCCTGCCTGTTCCACTTCCATGAAGTGCACAGATGGGTCTCCTATATCTGTCAGCTTCTCCAGGTGTGCTGCCATCATCCTGAGCCACTGGATTCCATGTGGAAACAAAATGTGCACCATGGCCCCTACCCTTCTAGTGCTGGCCCTGCTCCCCCATCTACCTACTGCCGGACCAGGACTAATCCCAGCACCACAGGGTGGCAATCCAGTGATTTCCCCTTGCCCTGCAATCTATTCAATCTCCCTGCTGCCACACTGCCTGCCACCATCCTCCAACACCAAAGGCTGACCGAGTGTCCCTGACTGCCCCATCATCCAGTCCTGCCTCACCCCCTTGCCCTTCCCTGCCTGCCTGGTCCCCACCCAGGCTTATCTGGCCTGGGTCACAGCTAGGCTTAGTTTACTGATCAGTTCCTGGCAGTAACCGTGGTCTCCCTTCTGATACTCCTCACTGCAGGCCACGTTGTAGACTGCCTGGATGTCCCTTAGTTTCTCAACCTGTACTGTAACTTGCATCCCCAGATGGCGATTTTTCTCTTTCAGTGCCTTGGCTTCAGTAATCTGACACCGCTGGCTTCATTCCTATGTCTTTCCCCTGTTTGCTACCTCTCTTGCCTCTCTCGCTGCAGGTCTGTGTACAGCATTTCTCCTGACCTGGTCCTCATGCTAGAGCCTTCCTCTGACTCCCTTAACTCTGCTTTCAGTTCCTTGACTTTCTTATCCAGTCCCCAGATCTGTCATTGAAGACAGAGGAGCCGGATTGCCTTCTGTATGGAACATTTACGCTCCTTGCTGTCAGTCCACTGGGCTGCTGCTTCCCCTGGATGCTCAGCTTGCAACACATCAAGGGCCCCTTTCTTAGATATATTCACCTTTTTAAACACATAGTGGGTGATCCTCTCCTCCATCAGAGACTTTGCTTCTGAAACACCATCCACCACCTCACATTCCCTCTGCTGGTGCGCTGCCCCGGTCACCATTCTTTGGAGTCTGGTTTGCAGTCAGCATTTTTTCTGATTTTTAGGTGGTTCAAATCACCTCCAGCTCCCTGGTTCTGGAATTATTTAGGAAATGTGAAATGAAGAAGGCATTAAAGAGTTCTTTTCAGGGCAAAAGAATCTCTACGTTTATTTACAACTCAAAAGGAAAGCATACTAAAAGAAATATAGGTAAATGCAGTAAACAGTCAAATTAATACAACCAATTATACACAGGACAGTAATACTATTAAATATACTATTAGCTAGTTTGAACACTATTAGAACTTAAATCACAGAAACTTTTATGAAACTCCTGACTCATGGGGTCTCATGCACTATCACAACTCTCCTTCCTCCCAGCTAGCTAAGTAAGAAACTT